>NW_007739588.1:0-27754 GCF_000696425.1 Galeopterus variegatus | reverse complement strand
CTCAGGCTAGTTGGTTACCTCTACTGGGCTTGGTTTCCTCATCTGTCATGTGAAAATAATTACACAGACTTACCTTAAGGTTATTTTAATTTTAAATTGTATCAGTATATGTTAATAGCTTAGTGTAGTGCCTAGCACATGGTAATTGTTCAATAGATGGTGGCTATTATTTTCTCTTTGGACAGGATTTCCTAACTGTAAAATGAGTGAATGACCCTGAGATCCAACCCAACTGTTAAATCTTTTAATTAGAACAATCTTCCCTCTTCCTGCCTCAAACCAGCGTTAACCTCTGACCAATTTTCTCTATCCTGGGATCTCAGAGAATTTCCTTTTCCTCTCCCAAAGGACCGAGAACAGAATTGGATTCCTTACTTTTTTTGTATTCTTCAACACAGGCTACTTCACATTCTATTTTAAGCTGGTAGTTATTAAGGTTGCCATCACAGCCAGAGTATACAAAGCTTTCACATGCTTTGGAGGTTTTGTTGTAGAAATATCTAAAGTGAACTTCAAAGCAGCTGCCAACATTCATATCCATAATGCAGGGATCTGCACGAGAAGTTTCCATTGAGTTAGGGGGAGTTGGCTAGAACTCAGCAGGAGGGCTTGTCTTTATGGGCTCCTAAAAATTCTTCACTTTAGCATGAAAACATTCTCGTATTCATGGTCACTGAAAGATATCTGGTTTTCTCCTGTAATTAGAGTTACTTGGCAAGTTTGCCTTGTGCAATGCAAACTGATTACAACTCCAGGTGTGGTCCTGGGCAGTGACTTGGAGAAGTGGTGAGCAGTGAAAAAGGAGGTTTCATCACTAGTTTGTGCAAAGTGATGAGGTCACCCACATTTCACATCTTATGATTTATTAAAGTGAATATCCTTGTGCTTCTCCATACACTGATCTTCTAATCCTTTTAACTGCCCAACTAGGATATACAATTTAGAGCAGTCATTCCCCAGTTTTCACACACTTGCTATAGTATCTACACATTAAAATTTAGGTAATCATGCCTATTGCTCTCCTCAAAGCAGAATGTATACCAAGATGCATAACCATAGGGGTGATACCGTTTCATTCTCATACCCTGTCATGTTTTCCCTTCTTGCTTTCCCAGAGGCAAACACTGTTTTCATTGTTAACATGCCTATTGCTCTCCTCAAAGCAGAATGTATACCAAGATGCATAACCATAGGGGTGATACTGTTTCATTCTCATACCCTGTCATGTTTTCCCTTCTTGCTTTCCCAGAGACAAACACTGTTTTCATTGTTGAGTCAGGTAGTAACAGCCACGATTATCATCGTATTGACAACCCAGTCACTGTTGCCCACCCTACTCAAAAAGCAAGTTTGGATTCCTCTCTGGTAAAACTAGCTATTTAGGGACAATTACATGCATAATATTGTTTAATACTCATAAACACCCTCTGCAGTAGGTACTTTTCTGATCTTCATTTTACACAGGGGGAAACTGAGGCTTACAGACAATAAGTGATTGAGTGACTTATCCAAGGGCACACATCTGGTAAGTGTCAGGGCCAGATTTTGGAGTATCTGACTCATGGTATAGACTGTGCCACTTCCTCAAGCCCTGGAAACACTGAGCCTGTGCACACTATCTATGGAACACTGTCTCATTGCATTTCACATTTACATTGTGAGTTCCTGTAAACAGGGACCATGTGTTTAAATGTTCTCTACGTGCTCAGAGCCCAGATATTAAAAATGTCTCAATTTGCTCAGTTTCCAACCCCCTTTTTCTCTCTTCCCAATACATATTCTTGAATGATCTGGTGGATCTTTGAACTTTGTCACAAAACTCCTGATTCAAAATACTTCTAGCTCTTTAGACCTTCTACAAAAAAGATCTCCAACTGGAAAGGGGTTATTTGCATCTTATCTGTTTTTTCCCCCTCATCAAACACCAACAAGATCCCCGGTGTAAATTGTGCCCGAATCAAGGGACTCAGGGACTATGGGTATTGCTACAAAAGGAAGACTTTCCAGGACCACCTAGATAGTGTACTTTTTTTTTTCAACACTTTCTCTCTCACTTATAAGTGGTCTTTGGATTTATTTTTTGCATTAACACCATACCTTTGAGATCTCCGCATATCTTCTCAAGAAGTCTAGTAACACCACCCAATAATGGAGTAGTCAGTGAACAGAATATGAAGAGCCCTAGAAGAAATCCCAGCTTAGTAGGCTTCATGGTGCAGCAAGCAGCTAGTAGGAAAGTGCTTTTATTAACTGAGGTTGTATTTTGGGCTTGATACTTGAGAGGGCTGAGCCCACCCACCCCAAGGGCCAGGACTGGGCATTACAAGGTGTTGAGTTGAACAGTGACTGCTTGGCTACCCACCCATGAAGCTGAAGGTCCCAAACTGATTAGACCCCTGATAGTGAGTGCGGTGTTCATCTAGAAACCACAGAAACTTAAGGATCAGAGCTTCTGCATGTTTTTAAACACAGAAGGTAGAATCATCAGAGCAAGGAATTAAAAAAGGATTGCTTCCTTTCCCTTTTTTGACCTTCTATGGCAGAGAAGAAACTGATCTTGGTACACCAGAAAGAATGTAATAAACACAACAATAATAGTAATAAGGTTAATTATAAACTTTATAGTATTTCCTTTATGCCAGGCATTATTTTAAGCGATTTATAGATACTAAATGATTTAATTATCACATGCATTCCATGAGGTAGGTACAATTACTATCTCGTTTACAGATGAAGAAACTGTGGCACAGGGTAAGTTATACGTACAAGGTCACTCATCTATTATGTGGTGAAGATGAGATTTAAACTTGGCATCAGAGTTTATGTTCTTAATCACTACATACCACCGAGGAACATGGGGATACCTTGGCTGTTTTGTTCTAAAAGTTTTGAAAATTTGACTCACATTTACACAATAAAACCCCCTGATATAGATTTTTTGGTTAACATATAAAGCCGGGATTCTTCTTCATTTTTTCAGTGATTCCAGACCCATTTATTGATGTGTTCCCCTTTTATTCAATCATATAATAACTTTGCTTATATATGTGAGATTGTTTCTGAGCTCTTAATTTTACTCCACTGTATATTCCTGCTCCAAAGCCATACTTAACCTCTTGAACTTTATATTATTTTAGGATTTTGTATTTTCATGTAAATTTTATTTTATTTTATTTGTGCGTGTGGTTTATTTTTAAAAATTCTAACGTATTTGTACATATTTGTGGGATACAGTGTGTTGTTTCCATACATGCATGTACAGTACATTGATTCACTTAGGGTAGGTAGCATAGCTTTTTACCTGTTAATTCATCACTTCTCCTCCCCCGACCATCTCCTTCCCCTCCCAGCCTCTGGTGACCATTATTCTCTACTCAGCTCCTAAGAGAACCAGTTTTTTTATGTTTTAGATTCCACATATGAGTTAGATTATGTGGTATTCATCTTTTTGTGCCTGGCTTACTTCATTTAACATCTTGGTCTCCAGTTCTACTCATCTTGCTGAAAATGACAATAATTTATTTTTATAGCTGAATAGTATTCTATTGCATTTATACACCATAGGTTTTAAAAAATCTATTCATCTGTTGATGAGCATTTAGGTTGATTCCATCTCTTGGCTATTTTGAGTAGTGTTGCAACAAACATGGGAGTACAGGTGTCTCTTCAATATAATGATTTCATTTCCTTTGGGTATATACACAGTAGTGGGATTGCTAGGTCATAGGATAGTTCAGTTTTTAGTTCTCTGAGGAACCTTCTTACTCTTTTCCACAGTGGCTGTGCCAATTTACATTCTCACCAGCAATGTAGCAAAGTACGCTTTTCTCTGCATCCTCACCAGCATTTGTTATTTTCGGGTTTTTTTGATAGTAGCCATTCTAACTGTAGTGAGATGATATCTCATTGTGTTTTTTTATTTGCGTTACCCTGATGATTAGTGGTGTTGAGCATTTTCTCATGTGCCTGCTGGCCATTTGTATATCTTCTTTTGAGAAATGTCTGTTAAGGTCCTTGGCCCATATTTTAATTGGGTTGTTTTTTTGCTATTGAGTTTTCTGAGTTCCTTATATATTCTGGATAGTAGCCCCTTGTCTGATGTATAGTTTGCAAACACTTTTTCCCATTCTATAGGTTGTCTCTTCACTTGGCTGATTGTATCCTTTGCTGTGCAGAAGCTCTTTCATTTGATGTAGTTCCGTTTGTCTATTTTTGCTTTAGCTTCTTGCGTCTTTGTTCAAAAACGTGCTGCCCACTCCCATTTCATGTAGCATTTCCCCAATGTTTTCTTCTAGTAGTTTCATAGTTTCAGGTCTTAAATTTAGGTCTTTAATCCATTTTGAGTTGATTTTTGTGTATGGTGAGAGATAGGGATGTAGTTTCAATCTTTTACATGTAGATATTCAGTTTTCCCAGCACCATGTATTGAAGGCCCTTCCTTTTCCCATTGAATACTCTTTACGCCTTTATCAAAAATCAGTTGTCTGTAAACACATGGCTTTATTTCTAGCAAAACCAACAAAAAATAAATAAATGGGATTATATCAAACTAAAAAGCTTCTGCACAGCAAAGGAAATAATCAGTAGACTGAAACAACCTACAGAACGGGAGAAAATATTTGCAAACTATACATCTGACAAAGGATTAATATCCAGAACATACAAGGAACTCAAACAACTATACTGTAAAAAATCAAATAATCCAATTAAAAAATGAGGAAAGGAGCTGAGTAGATATCTTTCAAAGGAAGACATAAAAAATGGCCAACAGATAATTTAAAAAATGCTCAACATCAGTAATCATCAGGGAAATGCAAATTAAAACCACATTGAGGGGAAGACGGTGGGAGAGAGAAACCTAGGATGCATTTCTCCCACAGAGGAAGACCAGAACAGATCCATCATTACCAGTGCTGCACTTGCCAGTGACATTGTCAGGATCCAGGACCATTGTCTGCCTTCCCACTGTGAGTTTCTCCCCATCCCATGCTGCTGCTGCCTGAAGCATGACTCCAGCTGCTGCTGCTGGTAGCCATCTACACCGATGCTGCAGTGCAAAACAGACCAGCTGCATACAGGATACCTGCCCACACTGCTGCATCAGTTAGCCTCACCAGGCACAGGTCCCCTGCCACACCTGCCTGCAGTTTGGCAGCCATAGCCAGCTGCCATCCATGCTGCTGCACCAGCCAGACCAGCTGCGTACTGGACCCATGCCCAAACTGCCTCAACAGCCAGCCCTGCTGTGCATGGGACCCTCCACCGTAGTTGCATGCAGTGAAGCTCCTGCCACCATAGCCATCACACCAGCCAGGTTGGCTGAGTGTGGGACTCCCACCCATGCCACCATATCAGCCAGACCAGCAACAGATGGGACCCCAAGCCAACACTGAAGCAGTGGCTAGCCCAGCTGGAAGTGGGCCCTGGCTGCTACCACCTGCACCACTGTTCCTGCTGCTACCACTACCAGCAGACATAGCACAGATATATAGAGACTATTATAAACAACTATATGCCAAAAAATTATTTGAAAACATGGAGGAGATGGATACACTTCTGGACACATACAAATTACCAAGACTGAACCAAGAAGAAATAGAAAACCTGAAGAGTCCAATAACAAGCAATGAGATTGAAGCAGTAATCAGCATTCTCCCAACAAAGAAAATCTCTGGACTGGATGGCTTTACTGCTGAATTTTATCAAACCTTTAAAGAGGAATCAATACCAATTCTGTTCAAACTATTCCAAAAAATTGGAACAGAGGCCGTTCTACCAAACTCATTGTATGAGACCAGCATCACTCTCATACAAAAACCAGACTAAGATACAACAACAAAAAAGAAAACTACAAACAAATATCTTTGATGAACATGGATGCAAAAATCCTCAACAAAATATTAGCAATCAGAATACAGCAATACATCAAAAAAAATTATACTCTGTCATCAAGTGGGATTCATTCCAGAGATGCAAGGATGACTCAACATTCACAAGTTAATAATTGTGATACACCACATCAACAAAATCAAGGACAAAAACTATATAATATGGTTTTTTACTGTATAATTGCTTGAGTTTTTTGCACATTACAGATATTTATCACTCGTCATAGGGATGCATAGGTAGCAAACTTTTTCTCCCATTCTGTAGGTTGTCGTTTCACTCTGTTGATTGTTTCCTTTGCTGTGCAGAAGCTTTTAAGTAACATCCCTAGTCATCAGGGAAATGTAAATTAAAACTATATTGAGATACCACCTCACCCCAGTTAGACTAACTATAATTAAAAAAATGGTGAACAACAAATGCTGGCAAAGATGTGGAGAGAAGGGAATGCTCCTACACTGTTGGTGGGACTGTAAATTAGTACAACAACTACGGAAAACAGTATGGAGTTTTCTCAAACTACAGGTATATCTTCCATACGATCCAGGAATCCCACTTCTGGGTATATACCCAGAGGAATGGAAATCATCATGTCAAAGGGATACCTGCACTCCCATGTTCATCGCAGCTCTGTTTACAACAGCCAAGACATGAAACCAACTTAAATGTCCATCAATGGATGATTGGATAAGGAAACTGTGATATATGCACACCATGGAATACTACTGTGCCATAAAAAAGAATAAAATTCTCCCATTTGCAACAATATGTAAGAGCCTAGAGAAACTTATGTTGAGTGAGATAAGCAAAGCACAGAGGGATAAATACCGCATGTGCTCACTCATATGTGGGAGCTAGGAGAGAAAGAACAAAGGGAAGAAAGACCACAGTAGTGCATTGGACTTGCAGAGGGAGAGAACATTCCTTGGGCTATAAAGTGGACTGAGGGGGCAAGGAGGAGGTGGAGGGAGGATGGGGATAATTGGGTAGAGGACACGGGGTACAAATGCAATTTGTTGTAATGGGTACACTGCCAGTATGAATCTGGCACCCCATCATAGGCACAAGGGGTGACAATCAGCTTTGTATCTCATGAATATTCATAACCAATAAAAATAAATAAATAAATAAGAACAAAGCAAGATACTTACACTACCAAATAGCAAGATTTATTATAAAGCTACAGTGATTAGGAAATTAAGAGTAATTAATCAAGATTTATTATAAAGCTACAGTAATTACAGTAAATGGACCAGTGGAACAAAATAGTTCAAAAACACACCCCAAATAAAATTAGCCCAATAGAGCTATGAAGAAAAAAGTAATTTTAAGTTAATGGTGCTAGATAAAGTTGATTTCCATATGGAAGAAAATGAAAATTAACCCATATCTCATAGCTTTTATAAAAATCAATCGAGAATTTCCAAAAGATAATATCCTCATGGCTTGGGGTAGGGAAATTTATCTAATTAAGACCAAAATATACCACAAAAGGAAAAACTTGATTAAATAAACTACACTAAAATTTATAACTTTATAAATTAAATGACACCATTAAGAAAGTGGAAAAGGCAAGCCACAGAGTGGGAAAAGTTGCATGTTGCTTATAACATAAATCACCCATCAAAGACGTTTGTAAAAATGGGTTGCCTTAGTTCCTTACCATATATGGGCAAAAAAACCACCAACAGCCCTCCCCCATAAATACCTGTTTGTATCTACCCTGGGCGCGACTTCCCCGGCCTCACTCCCTCGCCGAGAGCACTTCCGTTAAAGCCTGCCTCGAACCCATTGCCTGGCTCCTTTTGTCACTTACCACTGCCGATTTGAACCAGACAACACGTAATAATTTTTAAATTCCACTTTGAGACATTTCACTGTAAATCCACAGAACATCAAAATGAAAAAGAACATAATAAAGGCAGACAAGGAGAAAAATCTCTCCACCTCAAAGGAATAATTATTACACTTCTCTGCAGCGATAGTAGCATCTAGAAGACAATGGAAATAAAAGCTCTGACACTGCGAAAGTTTCAAAAATGGATCTGTCTGTGAGGAGGTGACACATTTATGACTCTGTTGTGAGCCTGTAAGTCACCTCCCTCAGTTATTAATAAATCAATTAAAAATAGTAAAGATATGGGCAATTTGAGAAAGGTAATTAACAAACTTGATTTAATGCAAATGTACAGAACTCTGTATACAAAAATTAGAGAAATATATTTTTCTCAAGAGTGAATGGTGCATTTTTAAAAAAGTGACAATATATTAGCAATATATAAAGCAGGTCTCAATCAATTTATAAAGAATAGAACATGTTCTCAGCCTGGAATGAAAATCCTTAGAAATTAGTCTAAAAACAGAAAAACATTCAAAGTGACTAGAAATTCCAAATCAAAATGTGTTATGCCAGTAAAAGCTGTATATTAAATTAAAAAAAAAAATAGCTTGAAATGCTTACATAAGAAAAAACATTGAAAATAAATAAGCATCAAATTTATGTTATCAAAAAGGCAAGTTAAAAGGAGGAGATAACGTATACAAGAGCAAAAACTAATGATATAGAAATTAAATAATAAAGACTTAAAAAGTCAAAAGTTAGTTCTTTATAGTATTGATGAATGTGAGAAAAATAATCAGGAAGAAAGAGAAAAGACACAATAAAACACTATCAAAAATTAAAAGGGGCCATAATTAAAGAGAGAGCAAAGATTGGAGAAATAATAAGATAATAACAGAATGGTAAGAACAACTTTTGGCATCTAAGTTTTCTTTTTAACTTAGAGAAAATGAACAAATTTCTAGGAGGAGAAAACTGTCTCAAGAAGAAATAGGAAGAACAAACTGAATAACCTAGAAGAAATGGATAAATTCCTAGAAATATACAACATATCAAGACTAAATCATAAAGAAACAGAAAATCAGGACAAACCTGTAACTAGTAAAAAGTAATCAAAAAACTCCCAACAAAGAAAAGCTCAGGACCTGGTGGCCTCACTGGTGAATTCTATCAAACATTTAAAGAAAAATTAGTGACAATCTTTCTCAAACTCTTCCAAAAAATTGAAGAGAAGGGAACATTTTTTATTAGACCAAACTCTTTTTATTAGACCAGCACTACCCTGATATCAAGCAAGACAAGAACACCACAAGAAAAAAATTACAATGTCCCTGATGAAAATAGGTGCAAAACTTCCCAACAAAATACTTGCAAAAAATATTCAACAACAAATTAAAAAAATTTTTTATTGAAGCATAATTGATTATATGTATTTTAGGGGTACAGCATTTACTACCATCACCTGTGTACAACAAGTGATGATAAAATCAATATTACTAGCATATTCATTATTACAAATCATAGTTATTCTTCATGCCCCTTACACAATCTCTCCCCAACCAGTATCTCCCTCTCTCCCTCCCATGTTCAAAAACCATAGATTTGTTCTCTCCTTCTGAAAATTCAATATACTATTGTGGTCTTTTCTTTTTTTCTTTCCTTCTTTCTTAGTACCCACTTATGAGTGAGGGCATGCAGCATGTCTCTTTCTGTGTCTGGCTTATTTCACTTAACATAATTTTGTCTAAGTTCATCCATGTTGCTGCAAATGGCAAAATGTCATTTGCTTTTATGGCAGAGTAGTATTCCATCAGGTATATATATCACATTTTCCTTATCCAGCCATCTGTCAATGGACATTTAGGTTGGTTCCAACTCTTGGTTATTGTAAATAGAGCTGCAATAAACATGGGAGTACAGCTGTTCTTTTCACATGATGATTTCCATTCCCTTGGGTATATACCCAGCAGTGGAATTGCTAGATTATATGGCAGTTCTCATCTGTTGTTGTTTGAGGAAATTCCATACTGTTTTCCATAATGGCTGCACTAATTTACAGTCCCAACAACAGTGTAGAAGAGGTCCCCTTTCTCCACATCCTCTTCAGCATTTGTAATTCTTTCACTTTAGATAATAGCCAGTGTAACTTGGGTAAGATGATAATCTCAGTGTGGTTTTGATCTGCATTTCCTTAATGCTGAGTGATATTGAACATTTTTTCATGTGTCTGTTGGCCATTCGTATATCTTCCTTTGAGAAATGTCTATTCAGCTCCTTTGCCCACTTTTTAATTGGGTTATTTGTTTTCTTAATGCTGAGTTCTTTGAGTTCTTTGTATATTCTGCATATTAATCCTTTGTTGGATAGAGAAATGTCTATTCAGCTCCTTTGCCCACTTTTTAATTGGGTTATTTGTTTTCTTAATGCTCAGTTCTTTGAGTTCTTTGTATATTCTGCATATTAATCCTTTGTTGGATGCATAGTTTGCAATTATTTTCTCCAATTCTGTAGATTGTCTTTTTGCTCTGTTAATTGTTTCTTTTGCTGTGCAGAAGCTTTTTAGTTTGATATAATCCCATTTGTTTATTTTTTCTTTTGCTGCCTATGCATTTGGGGTCTTATTGATAAAGGATTTGCCTGGTCCTACAACCTGACGTGTTTCCCCTGTTTTCTTTTAGGAGTTTTATAGTTTCAGATCTTATATTTAAGTCTTTAATTCATTTGTGTTGATTTTGATATAAGGCAAGAGATATGTGTCTAGTTTCATTTTTCTACACATGGATGTCCAGTTTTCCCAGCACTGTTTATTGAAGAGGCAGTCCCTTCCCCAATATATGTTCTTGTTGCCTTTCTCAAAGATCAGCTGGCTGTAAGTATGTGCATTGATTTCTGGGTTCTCTATTCTGTTCCACTGGTCAGAGTGTCTGTTTTTATGCCAGTACCATGATGTTTTAGTTACTATAGTTTTGTAGTATAATTTGAAGTCAGGTAGTGTAATGCCTCTGGCTTTTTTTTTTTGGCCCCTCAGGATTGCATTAGCTATTCAGGGTCTTTTGTTGCATATGAATGCTAGGATTGTTTCTTTCTATTTCTGTAAAGAATGTCACTTGTATTTTGATGGTGATCACAATGAACTTGTAGATCACTTTGGGTAGTATGGACATTTTCACAATGTTAGTTCTTACAATCCAAGAGCATAGAATATCTTTCCATCTTTTTGTGTCCTTTTTAATTTCTTTCAGCAGTAATTTGTAGTTCTTGTTGTATAACTCTTTCATCTCCTTGGTTAAATTGATTCCTAGGTATTTCTTTTTGTGTATGTGTGTGTGACTGTTGTAAATAGGTTTGTTTTCTTGATTTCTTTGTCTGCTAGTTCATTATTGGAGAATAAAAATGCTACTGGTTTTTTAAAAAGATGACCAATAGGGGGATCTTAACCCTTGACTTGGTGCTGTCATCACCATGCTCTCCCAAGTGAGCCAACCAGCCATCCCTATATAGGGATCCAAACCCGTGGCCTTGGTGTTATCAGCACTACACTCTCCCAAGTGAGCCATGGGCCAGCCCTAAAATGCTACTGATTTTTGCATGTTGATTTTGTATTTTGCAAACTTACCAAAATTGTTTATCAGCTCTAAGAGAATTTTGGTAGAGTTTTGCAAGCAGAGGCAGTTTGACTTCATCTTCTCCAATCTGCATACCCTTTACTTTTTTCTCTTGCCTGATTGCTCTGGCTGGTACTTCATATGATTTTGGTTTTTTAAAAAACTTGCTGAGACTTATTTTGTGACCTAACATAAGGTCAATCCCAGGGAATGTTCCATGTGCTGGTGAAAAGAATGTGTACTCTGCAGCTATTAGATGAAATGCTCTGTATATGTCTGGTAGGTCTGTCTGGTCTGTGGTGCCATTTAAAACTGATGTTTCTTTATTGATTTTTTGTCTTGATGATCTGTCCATTGCTGATAGTGGTATGTTAAAGTCCCCAACTATTATTGTGTTGGTGTCTATCTCTTTTGATAATATTTGCTTGATATATTTGGGTGCTCTAGTGTTGGGTTCATGTATATTTATAATGGTTATATCTTCTTGCCAACTGATCCTTTTATCATTATAGAGTGCCCTTCTTTGTCTCTTAGTTGAGATTTTTACTTAAAATCTATTTTATCTGATATAAATATAACTACTCCTGTTCAATTTTGTTTTATATTTTCATGGAATATCTTTTTTCCTCCCTTCACTTTCAGTCTATGTGAATCTTTGTAGGTAAGGTGTGTTTCTTGTAGGCAGCACGTTAGTAGGTCATGCTTTTAAAACCACTCAGCTAGTCTATGTCTTATATTTTGAGCATTTAATCCATTTATATTCAAGACTATTGTTGATATGTGAGGTTTTGCTCCTGTCATTTCTGATTGTTTTGTGTATCTGTTGTTCCTTTCCTCCTCAATTTATACTTGAAGTTTGGTGGTTTTTCGGTACTGATAAGGTTTGATTTCTTTCTCTTTCTAATTTGTGTATCTACTCTACTCATAAGTTTTATATTTTCAGGCATTTCTTGATGGTTGTTATTGTTCTTTTTCTTCTAGATGTACAACTCCCCCAGGCATTTTTTATAAGGGCAGTGTGGTGGTGATAAATTCCCTTAGTTTTTGCTTGTTTGAGAGACTTTATTTCTCCTTCATTTCTGAAAGATAGCTTTGCTAGGTATAATAATCTTGATTGCAAGGTTTTTTCTTTCAATACTTTGAATATATCATCCCATTGTCTCTTGGCCTGTTGGGTTTCTGCTGAGAATCTGCTGTTAGTCTAATGGGGATTCCCTTATAAGTGACTCAGTGCTTTTCTCTTGCTGTTTTTAGAATTCTCTCTTTGTCTGTAACTTTGGATAGTTTGACTACAATGTGTTTTGGAGATGACCTATTTGGATTGAATCTATGTGGGGACCTTTAAGCTTTCTGGATTTGGATATTCACATCTTTCTCAAGACTAGGGCTTGATTGCAAGGTTTTTTCTTTCAATACTTTGAATATATCATCCCATTGTCTCTTGGCCTGCTGGGTTTCTGCTGAGAATCTGCTGTTAGTCTAATGGGGATTCCCTTATAAGCGACTCAGTGCTTTTCTCTTGCTGTTTTTAGAATTCTCTCTTTGTCTGTAACTTTGGATAGTTTGACTGCAATGTGTTTTGGAGATGACCTATTTGGATTGAATCTATGTGGGGACCTTTAAGCTTTCTGGATTTGGATATTCACATCTTTCTCAAGACTAGGCAAGTTTTCAGCTATTATTTCTTTAAATACATTTTCAATGTCTTTTTTGTTGTCTTCTTGTGGAATGCCCGTAATTCAAATATTCCTTCACATAATAGTATACCATAGATCTTTTAAGCTTTGTTTGTTCCTTTTTTTTTCCTTTTTGGTTTTTCTGTGTTATTTCAAAACTGCTATCTTCAAGGTCAGAAATTCTTTCTTCTCCTTGATGCACTCTGTTGTTGAGACTCTGAGAAGTATTTTTTATATCATTCAATGAATTTTTCAATTCCAAGATTTCTGCTTGATTTTTTAATGTTATCTATCTCTTTGTTGAATTTCTTATTCATATCCTGAATTATTTTTCTGATTTTGTAGAAGTATTTGTCTGTATCCTCTTGTATCTCAGTTAGTCTTCTCAAGATCATTAATTTGAATTCCTTTTCTGGCAAGTTGGCGTATTCCATTGCTTTGGGATCAGTTATTGCAGCATTATTATTATTTTTTTTTGATGGTGTCATGTTACCTTTTTTCATGTTTCTTTTTTTCTCTTCATTGATATCTGTGCATCTGGTGGAACAGCCACCTTTTTGAGTTTTGTAGAGTGGCTTGCATGGGAAGACTTTCACCTGCAAATGTGTCATGGGGTGTCAATTGGGTAGAGTGCAATGGCTTTGTTCCTCATAGATGCAGTAGTGTCAACTCTGTGTAGTTTCTTCAGCTATAATACACTTTTGCTATGTCTGTGACTCAGTGACCTATGCTTTGGAAGTCTGTGGTGGCAGTGGCACAGCTTTGCTGGGGGAGGTTCACAAGCTGGGGGTGTGCATATGCACCCTGTGGGTCAGTCATCTCAAGAGCTGGCTCACTGGAGATGTGGTTGCTGGATTAATCCTCAGGCCAGAAGTGTGGGTATATGGTGTGTCAGGCTATCTATGACTGGTTTGCCAGTGACAGGGTTACTATTCTGTTTCTCTAACCAGGGATAGGCCCACTAGGGGCATGTCAGGCATGCTGTTTCTCACTTGTGCATGTGATGGCTCAAAGACTTGGTGCTTGGTCTCCCAGGGGCATGATAGCTTAGCTGTTTCTCTGAGCCAGGGGTGTAGATGCACTTTGGCTCAGGTAGCTGAGTGTTTGTCTAACAGTGGCCCTTCTGCTTTTCTAGTTGTTAGGGCCCAATGTGAAGTCATGCTTCCCTCTGTGGTTCAGGGGTTGGACTGCCAAGGGCAGAGCTTCTGAGCCACTTCATAGGAAGTGGGAGAGGCCACTAGGTGGGGCTGCAGTGAGGGGGCCTGTCCAGTCATTTCTTGGGTGGTGGGTGGGGCCGTTTGGTAGGTCTGCAGTGAATTGACCTGTCCAGCAGGTTTTAAGTGTTGGGCCAGGTCACTAGGCAGGCCTGCAGTGAGGGGGCTGTGCAGCTGGTTCTGGGACTGTTGGCAAGGCTGTTAGGCAGGACCGTTCTGGATAGAACTTCCTTGGCACTTCTCTAGGAGGGGCAGACATTTTATTTCCACCAGCCTGAGAGCATATTTGTTAGGGTAGAGACCCATGAGCTGCTTTTCTGGGTTGGGGGCTCAGGTGCACACAACTCAGTCAGCTGGTAAGTCTGGGGGAGTAGGAGGAGGGACGGGGTATAGTCTGCCTGAGGAGGGTCTGCTTGTCTGATCTCTGGCTGGGGATGTTGGGGTGTGTCAGTTCAGCAGGACTAGGGTTAGCTTCCCAGACTGCAGAGCTAGAGTCACAGCAGCTGTGAGCCCAGGCTTCAAGCCACCAGGATCAGGGCATTATAGACTATCCCGTGAATGCACTTAATGGAGGAAAGAATCTTAAGGCTTGGGACACTCTGTGGCTACTGGCCCCAGGGCAGTGCTCAATCCTGTAATGGCCCTGTTTCAGGATGGCACTGTTCTGCATTGGCTTGGGTCATGAGGATGGGGGTGAGGAATGTACAGTCTGTGCAAGTGTTCTAGAGTGATGAACCGTATCTATGCTAGGAGGCTCCTTGTGCTTGCCTCCGGGCTTGTCCTGTCAAAGGATCTGCCAGCCTCTGAGGAGCGGATGGGTGTTGCTGTGGGTCCTCTGCTTACCTTTTCACCACAAGGGAAAATTCTTCCTGTACTGATCCCAGTGTTAGAGGCATGGTGACTGAGGCCATGCGACTCTCTCTCCTCTCTATACCACTATCCTGGGCATTTGTACTGCACAGGGATCTCACCAGTCTCCTACTGCTCTCCTATACTCTTCCACCAATGCTCCCACCAATGTTTATCTGTCTGTTAATTGCTCTCATTCTTTTCTGTGGGAAGAATATGCCCTGGACATCTCTAGTCTGCCATCTTTCCCTGCCTCCTTCCTATTTTTCCATTTTTCCTGACCATCTTTTTGGATTATCACATGCTTGCTCTAAACTTTGTTACTGATTGTGCTCCCCTTCTTGTGCTGTTACTACAAAAGCTTAGAGCCAAATTTGTGATATCTTGTAACAAGTGTTAGTAGCCTGATGGCACCCATTTGCTATACTAACCTCCTTCATGGTTATACCATACTTTATTAACCTTATTATCTCTTTTGCTTTGTTTTATATAGGCTAACTTGGGGGTTTTTTTTTTGGTCATAGGATGTATTATGAATCTTGGTAAGCTGCCTTAAATCCTTTCTGAAACAAGGTTGAATATCAATAAATAAATGAAACCATAAACTGATATGAACTCAGGTCTTCATATTGAATTTTTTTTACAGGACACCATGATGCTTTGAAGGTGGAAAGGGTGACATGGGGCTTTGGGGATACAAGTCACCCTTGATTTAATTGCTTCATGTCTGAGTACCTGGTCATATCCTGTCCTGACCCAAGGGCTGAGAGGGGTTGAAATGGAGGGAAGTGGCAACTAAATGCAAGAACAGCCACCCAGTGTGTAGGCCTTAATTTAAAAGAATAATCTCAGCTCAGATAATATTTCTCCCAACTTGTCCGAATAGCACCAAGCAGATGGGGTTCATCTTGACTCTTCTTTGTGTTTTGCTTGCTGGTCTGGATGATCAGAATAGATGACGAGCAGGAATGAGACCCCAGAAGGGGCTATATTTCTGCCGTAGCCTTGAAAGAAAGTTAGAATATTGTGAGGCTAGACTCTAGGTTAGGATTTCCTAATGCTCTGAGAGGTACTTTCTTCCTGTAGTCAATACCCACAATTTTGCTTCCAGTTCAGGAGGGAGGGGGCACCTAAATGAGTTATGGGACATGAGATCTCTCTCTGACTCTATAGAGTGGATAGTTTAGAGCAAGGAACCTTTTGAGTTCCAGTTACTCCCCTCACCCCCCAAAGAACACTTTCAGACTTTTCTTCCTTAGTCCATTGTCCTGCATGGAATAAAGTTGGGCACTGCTTTGAACAACTCTCCAGACACACCCTTGAACTTAACATTCTCAGCTCCCTGAAGTTTACATAAGTAGGATTCAATGGTTATAACTACCGCTTTGTGACTGAAGAGCCATGGTAGGGCAACCGTGCTTTCTCAAAGTAGGAATCTCACAATATACAGGAGTCCAGAGCTGGGAAGTGTCCATTGCCCAATAGCTCTGCTGTAGGGTTATAATATGAAGAGGTAAGAATTTGGTGTGGGTAGGGACTAACACAAATGATGGCTCAGGAATGAGGATTTGATTTATTTTCAAGTGAACAGAGACATCTAGGGCCAATTGTTTGCAAAATTTTCTAAGATTATTGATTAAACTTCCAGGTCTCTTCATATATCTTTCTGTCAAGGCTGCTTGAATTTATGTGTTGCTGTCCTTGTAAATTTTGGGATTTCTGAACCTGGAATTTGTCCCCATATCCTCACTATTATTGTTTTACTTCACCTTCTCATTTCTTACACCCATCATATATTATATGCCTAGAGTGAAGGAGGGGGATTCTAGAGACTCCTGAATTGAGGTGTTACCAAACTAGGCTCTTGAGTCCCAAAGTCATAGAAATGAACAACGCACCCAGCAGTAAAGCAAGCAACACTGTATTGAAAGAGGAGATAGACTTATGCATAAGGAGGACAGCTACAGGAACACTAGCCCCTGAGGGGAGCTGTTCAGGAGAAAGGGGTTAAGGGGTGCAGGCCAGCATCATCATTCTGCTCCTCTGGAGGTTGTCGATTCAGTTCTTCCTGGTTGTGTCATGGGAGCATGTTCAGTTAGGGCTTTGGTCCCTGTGCCTGCTCAGTAGGTCCAAGATGGTGGTGGTGTCCATTATCATCACCCCAGGAAGGTCATCGTAGCAGTCATCTTGAAGCTTTGTGTGCATGCAGGAATTCCTAAAGAGATCTTAAGTTTAATCTGTAACTTAATTTTTACAATTATGTTAAACAAGCCTTGGGGAGGGGTTTTACAACTCAGTGAATATCTGTTGCCCTCTTAAGTTTATTTTATCAGGGTCGGACATGGGCTAATCATGTGCCCTGCAGGGTCTCACAACTGAGGAGTGGAAAAGTAACAAAGTGTCCTCTGCAGGGAAAATGGAATCAGTTTGGTTCACAGGCCTAGACTTATTGTGTCTCACAGGGAGTTTTAGCATTTGAGTTCCAGAAGAAAACTGCTTGATGAACAAATTTATTTCTCAGGAACACTGTTATGTACACTCCAAGGAACTTACTGTGTCTCACTACAGCACTCATACTGCACATAACCTGTGTATTTCTTTTTTAAAGACTGAGCCCCTGGGTTTCTGACCTTTTTATCATACATTGTGTGGAAACTGCCCATACTGAATCACTAAAAGTGGAGCACACAAGGGAAAATGGGAAAGGATCTGTACTGGTCAGGGCTCTCCAGAGAAGCAGAACCAATAGGAGACATATACTCATACATTTATTTGTTTGTTTATCATAAGGCTTGGCTCACATGATTATGGAGACTGAGAAGTCCTAGATCTGCCATCTCCAAGCTGTAGACATAGGAAAGCTGTTGGTATACTTTGAAGGCCAGAGAGCTTTACAGCTGATGGTGTGGATTCCAGTCTGAGTCTGAAGGCCTGAGAACCAGAAACACTGAGGACAGGAGATCAATGTTCCAGATCAAGCAGTCAGGCAGAGAACAAACTCAACCATCCACCACCTTTCTGTTCTATTCAGGCCCTCAAGGGATTGG
Organism: Galeopterus variegatus; assembly: GCF_000696425.1. Taxonomy (NCBI): domain Eukaryota; kingdom Metazoa; phylum Chordata; class Mammalia; order Dermoptera; family Cynocephalidae; genus Galeopterus; species Galeopterus variegatus. Next base: position 9,637 of record NW_007739588.1, on the reverse strand, counting down.
ATGATCCCACACACAATGGGAAAGGACATTAATTTTAATCTGTAAAGCTTTCAAATGCTAATCTTTTTCAGACACACCCAGAAATAACGTTTAATGAGATATCTGTGCATCCTATGACCCAGTCAAGTTGACACTTAAAATTAACCATCACAAGATATAAATCTACAAATTCCAATAGTTTTCTTCCAATCTTAGCATAATTTCTTTCTGTTCCTTTGGTCACTGCAGATGCAAGACATTTTATTTATTAATTTTATGTATGAGTCTAATACTGTTTTCTGACTTCAGGTGAAGAAGCACTCTCCACCACTGCTCCAAAAGATTTCCTGCATTTGTCTAATGGGAGGTTTCTGCACTCAGCTCTTTTCTTGGACATCCAACTTCCACGACCAGGTTCCCTGATTGACTCCTGCATTAAAGTTTTCTCACATAACCATATTGATACGCTTATCATTCACAATTTTCTAGACATGAGTTTTACTTGGTGTGATGCCTATGGGTCCTTCAGTCCCAATACCCACCCAATCCTCCAAAAACATGGAGGATTCCATTTCTGTATCATTCAGTTGGAAAATACATATGGTGGGAACCTATGCAATAGGAGATCTCTATTTCCCCAGTCTCTTTACTCCGTGTTCCTACCTCAGGCTCTTTTATTTTTATATTCTCATAGTATCTGGAGTACAAAGTTCAGACACATGCTTCAACAATTAATACATATATTGGAATTTTATTTCTTTCACAAATAATTGGAACTAAATACTAACACACTAAATGTAACAAAACCCACCCTTCTATAATATTAAACTCTCGTAAACTTCTCTGTCATCATAATCTTTAATTAGCCATCATTAATTAGACATCACCTTTATATAACTTAAAGCAATGTTTTCCATTAGAACTTTCTGTGATGATGGAAATATCCTGTGTTTGTGATATATACTACAGTAGCTACAAGTCACATGTGGTTATTGAACACTTGAAATACAAGTGAGATTGAGATGATTGTATATTTTATTAATTGTAATTAATATAAATTTACATTTAAATAGCCTCTTGCAACCACTGCCTACAATATTGGACAGATCAAGCTCAGATGATGAAAATGGTGATAGCTGCAGTTTGAATGGGCCAACCTGTATGTGAGAGACCTTCCTCATTCAGGTCAGCTTGAACCACATCTGGTCAGTTTCTGGTGGTAAAGGAGCCTGCAGATTTTTCTAAACAGTACTTCCTTTTCTGAGCCAGGGGTCACCAGAGAGTCAGCCAGATTAGAAGGGTGTCACAGAAGAGAGTAAGATGTGGACTTGTGATAAATTTATCTTGATAAAAGTTTAGAGGGGATGCAGTTGGAAGAAAAGTAGAATTGTGGGACTAGGTGACCACAAATTTCCACGAACAGGTAACATTCATATGGGGTTTGCAGAGGGAAGCAAAGTCTTCCATAGTTGCTGGAGGTTTAGTAAAGGAATTGAGATCACTGTTAAATTAGCTGATCCTTCATCATAAGGTTTAATCACATTATCTTTCAAGGATGCAGTACTTTTCATAACTATGGAAGATATTTAGAAGATCAGAAAACCATAACTATGGAAGATATTTAGAAGATCAGAAAACCATAACTATGGTGGGAGGAAGAAAAATTCTCAGGCATCCCAAACCTTGAGTTTGGATCTCAGCCCAGCATTTACCAGTTAGCTGACCATATGACCCTTAGGTTCTGGCATCCTATGATCCTCAGGTTCTTTGTCTGTGAACTGAGTATTATGGTTGCTGTCACAACTAAATGAAAAGAAGTGTGTCATGGTCTAAAATGTCACATTAAAAAGTTGGAAGCCATTGACCACACCTCCCAGAGCCCAGGATTTAGTGGAAGGCTATGACAAGGCCTTCCTGGGCTGTCCTGTCCTCATTCCAGGAGGCCACAGAGAGCTCAACACTGCACTTTCTGGGAACAAGTTTGCATTTTCTTGGGCTCTCACTAGCACTCCCATCTTCTACCTCACCTGACCAATCCCACCCCCTGCCCCCCCCAGCGAGCACCCACAGTCCAACCTGCAGAAGACTGGCTGCAGGCTCAGAGAGAACAAATGCTCTGACATGTGGATCTAGCAGACATTACAATTAATGTGCTATGTGAAAGGATGCAGTCTCAATCAAGCCTACCAGAAGACAACAGAATTGGGGGTGCCCATTTCCATAGAAGGCACCTTAGGTGTGTGGCAATGTTTTTCTGCCTGTCCAAGATGAAGTCCTGCATGTTTGGGCAAAGCATTGTGGAGGGGCTTATGAAGGCTTAAGTATCCCCAGCCATTTAACCCTGAAACTGCATTAAAAATACAGTTGCACCAGCCACCTTTAGTTATCCTTTCACCTGGATCTAACTAACACCTGAGTTCTTACTATGGACTCAGTGTCTTCCCGCTGCATGGGCCCTGAATTATCTAACAGTGCTGACACATCAATTGACAGCTGGAATGTGGCAAGTTATGTCCAAAGTGCATTGCACCAGCCACCTTTAGTTATCCTTTCACCTGGATCTAACTAACACCTGAGTTCTTACTACGGACTCAGTGTCTTCCCGCTGCATGGGCCCTGAATTATCTAACAATGCTGACACATCAATTGACAGCTGGAATGTGGCATGTTATGTCCAAGTTGCAGCAGGAAATGAGTATGACAAGCTCAGCAGGCCATGGGTAAGGGTGAAACTGGTGCTCATGAACCTAAACTGACCTCCATCTGCTACCATTTTCTCATGCTCCTTTGTACAGGGTTAATAAAAAGACTCTGAACTGAAATACCACCATCATAATTTAGAAACTCTGGTGACATTAGAAAGACCATTAGAAGACCATAAGCTAAATTTTTTCCCAAACACTCTGAAACAAAATCCACTAAATTATGAATACTACCTTTGTTTTGAAGGTGGAGTTACAGAGGACTCTATTTGTTTACCATTCTTAGAACATTAGTAAAATAATAAAGATGATATCCCCCTGTTTTAAGAGGAAAAAACTGCAGCCCAGAAAGACTGACATTGTAAGCTTCTAACTTTTGCAGAATCTTTGTAGTGTTTTTGCAGTGACCAAGGGCTTCCATCCACGTGGCTGCATGTTACCCTCACAGGACCCTGAGGCACCGATGTTCTTTTCATCTTTCACATGAGGGAGTTGACTCTCTTCGAGAGGTACAGTGAGTTGACCAAAGTTACACAGAGCGTGGAGGAATCAGCTTTTCTCCCTGCCCAGGGAGCTATCAACCCGGAGGCTGGAAGAGCCTGTTCTTGGCAAAGCCTCAGATCTGAGTGCTCTGTGTTCTTTTTGGGCTAGGACTCTGCCTCCTTATGTTGCTCTGTGCTGCGGAGCTCATCCTGGACTGTATCCTTTCCCAGGGACTGCAAAAATAGCCCGTGGAGGGGAATGATGGAGGAGGCAGCTATCTGGATGACAAAAAGGCTATTCTGACCTGGTGGGAATATAGGTGCCCCAGGAGAGGGTAGCAGAGGAAAGCAAGCATCCCCGGGAGATCTCACACCAGTAATGCCAGGTCAAACCCCTATACTTACAAAATGCTCTGGGAAATATGCCTCAGTTGTTAGGTCTGATGTCCTAAGTGCTTGTGTTTGTTTCTGTAGAAAGAAAAGATTTTCAAGTATTATCTGGTGATGCTTTACTCTTGGAGATTTAATTTTTACTTTCTATTACTTCCATCATATAAAACCAGACCATGAAGCTGAGTTTCCCTGCCATTAAGAAAGGCAGAACCTCAAAGAATTCAGTGATAACAAAGAATCATATTTATGTTTCTGCGTTCCAATGTAGAGCCATAAAAGACATGGAGTTTAATTGCAAGGGTCAGTCTCTTAAGAGAGAAGTGGTTGCCTAATCCCCAGAATTTACTGAGCAATTATCACGTGGCCATCAATGTTTTAAAGCTTATGTGAATTGTCTATTTTAATCTCACTATTATTGTTCCAGTCTTAAAGACAAGAAAGCTGATGCCCAGATAGAGGTTAATTAACTGTCTGAGGTTACTCAGCTAATAAGTGATAGAGCCAGGATTTGAGCCCAGGTATTTGGCTTTAGGTTCATGCTTAATTACTCTGCACATTGTCTCATATGCTGAGTATTCTGCTTAGGGCAGAGAATGCGGCAGAGAACAAGACAGTCAAGTTTCCCTCAAGAAACTCAGTGGTTGAGTCTTGCTGTGGTTCTTTTGTGACCTCGTTTGGGCCTTGCAAGGCAGGAAAAAACAGAGTCCCCATTTTAGTCATGAGAAAAAGAAAGTCAAAAAGAGGGAAATTGTCTTACTCAACGTCATAGAAAGACAGTTGCAAAATGGGATTAGAAACCAGATATCTCATCAGCACCCTAATGTCCTTTCTCTGCCATGGAAGTGATTGTCATTCAGCAGACTCAGGGTTAGTGTCAATGCCTGGGCAATTAACCAAAGCTTCTTTTAGGCTGGATCTCCAGAGCCCGAGAACACCGGGACCCAAAAGATGATGTCTGATGAAAGGAGGGCAAGCAAAAACTGAGAACAAATTTTGCTTTGGGACTTTAGTGACAAGTGAAGCTGCAGATATAGTGTCCCAGGCTCTGGGATAAAGGTGGATTCTGGGATAGGGGAGGGTCTGTGGATGAAGGTATTTGTGGGTGTGTTCAGAGAGGCAGAGTCAGAGATTCATGGATGTGGTGATGGCGAGGGGGGAATTAGGAAGTTTGGGAGTGGAGAAGGGCTCTTCTAATCAGGACTTTTATGGAAACCACCCTTGATAAAGAGGAGAATATTAGCAAAATGGCAACTGCGGAGAGAGAGAGAGGGGGAGAGAGATGGGAGAGAGAGGGAGAGAGACAGAGATCCACCATAGTGACTGGTAAGAGACTCTTCTGTTGGGCTCCCACAAGCAGCCCTAGAATAAGGACTGGGCAGAGAAATCCCTTACCTTCTAGGCTTTGGACTTTCGTTGAATGAACAGATTATCCCACAGAAAGCAGAACAGCACTGAAGTCCTTTCTGGCAATCTTCTTGCAATGTACAGAATTGGGTACAGTTTTCGGGTTCCGATCTGCACGGTGGAGGTTCCAAGATATACTCTATAACACAGAACAGGTAAGAGAGGGACCTAAACAACAGCTAGAGTAACATTTAGAACTCAGAAAGCCCAGGGATTGCTGGGAAACCTGCCACCCTTATCTCCCTTGTGGGTCCCAGGAAGGTGGAACCAGGTTTTTTCTTTAGCTGTTGCCTTCCTTTGAGTTCCAGACAGGGAACCAGGGCTTGGGTATTTGATAAAAGAGTTTGGCAGAACTCTGCACTCATTGGCCACTAACCATCCTTGCAGGTCAGAGGCCAAGTCCAGATAGACTAGACTGGGCCCATTTCAGGGATATGAATGGGATATGTGGTGAGCAAGAAAGAGGTTTATAGAGCCATTCTGCACTGACTCATTGTGTGGTGTTCAGTAAGCTGTATAGTCTCTCATTAGCAGTATACTTTTCCTAGGGTCAACCTAACATGGGTTATTTATGTATAGGAAAAATAAGTGGAAGGTAAGTTTTGGTAAAGAATGAAGACCACACAGAAACTGAATGTGCTAGGCCAGAGAGCTAGAACCCAATTCACAGGTGAGCTCTGGAAAGCAACTCCTTTCATGGTGAGAAGGGTGGGAATTTCAGAACAGGGTGGAAAGATTCAGCTTCTCTTTCTTCCCTGGTGTGTCCTGATCAGGAGGCCAGCATGTCAGGATGCCCCCACTTTTTACTGTTACAGAAGAATAAGCACCTTGATGTTGACACTCCATTTCCTCCCCACCCCTAAGTATTTCAGTTCAAAGATAAGACTCCTCCACTAGGAGATCCTCCCTAAGGCCCCAACACTCTCTTTTTCTGAACTCTAAGGCATTAAGGATGGGCCCCATTAAACCCTTTCCCTGTTCCCTGCCAGGCCCTAATTTTTGTGCCTTGTGACTTGCCCTTTCTATGGGGCAAAAGTCAAAGGTGGGGTATTCCATTGTCCATTTGTTGGTTTATTGCTCGGCAGGTATTTGCAATTGTTAGAAGGAGATCTGTAGAATATTATGATGATTTAAAAGGAATAAACAAAGAATGAGGTTGGGGCTATAATGTAACAGTAAGTGGCACCAGGGATGGGGTAAAAGAAGCTGAGGTCTAAGCTGTTGACAATTTAGCAGAGACCAGTAACCAGCACCTACTACTCTGGGCTTCTCAGACATTCCATAGCTCACTGGGACAGTGTGAGAAAGTTGAACTGGTGCCCACTTTGAAGATTTTGGGCCCCATGGAAAAGTGTGAGGAAGAAGGCCATGAGCCAGGGATCTCAGGTCTCCCTTCTCAAGTTTCATTCCCTCTTCTGGATATTGGGTCCCAATCTTACAGAACATACCAGTCTTTCAGAAAGCTTCTTTGTACCTTTCTTCAAATTCCTTGATTCTCCAATTAACTATCTTCTGGGTACTCTCATTTTCTTGCAGCTTGCTTACCTCCTCTCAGTCCTACAAACCTGCAAGCCCTGTCTGAAACTCATAAAATAGGACCTAGCCTCCCATGAGCTACCACACATATCCCTCTTCTGAGCCCCCAATATTCTGAAGGTGCTCCCCTTACAGAAGAGTGCATGTATGACGACTAATAGTTCTTTGGCATTGGTCAGGTGAACATTACTGTAGCCAGTGCTCTTGTTAGGTCGAGTTGGGCAGTGGTGACCACTGACATGGACTCTACACTGTCCCACTGATGATAATCACTGGTAATTGTGGTTTTTAAACTGTGCAATAAAATGCAAGACTTCCTTTTCCTCCCTCCCAAAACATCCTCCAAGGCCAAAGTTATGTAAATTCCAGCTTGAATTCTACTAACTTAATTTTCTTCTCTGTTTTAGTGCTTGGAAAGTGAGTGCAAGCATCCATGAAGGAATCAGGTGCTGCAAGATTAAGCTGGATGATGAGGTTGATAACATTTACAGTAGTTAATACCTATTGAACATTTACCATGGTCCAGTGGGAATGCTTTATGTCTGCATGCATTATCTTAGTTTCTCTTCCCAACCATTCCAATATCATTATACCCATTATAAAGATAAAATCTGAGGCCTAGACACTTTGTCCAAGGTCACACAGTAAGCAACAGAACAGATCTTGTTGACAATAAGCTTGAACTCTTGAACATGGCATAGTATTTTTTCATGAGGTGTGCCAGACCATCAGCCTTCAGATCCTCTCTTCTCTACAGGGGTGGCTTCCCTCCCTTGGGCCCAACCCCAGGACCTACTCAGAAAGCGTTGCTTGGGACTCGCAGGCACCAGCTGGGGTGCTAGACAGAACAACAGCAGGAACTGGAGAGGCAGCACAGGCTTCATGGTGCCAGCGGGGTAGGTGGATAAGTCCTGGCAGAGGACTGCTAGGTTGGACCAGGCACTGCTGCAAGGAGAAGAGAGAGAAAGAGGGCAAAGTGGAGGCCTGCTGCGACTGGCCTTTGACTGTATATTTCAATCAAGGAGTGTCTGGTAGAAATCCAATCACCTCCCAGCCACGCCCACTCCAGGACCAGGTAGTGTTTTCATAGCCTTAAACACTTTGTCCTCCTAATCTTGACTTTTTTTTTTTCTTTTTAAAAAGATGACTGGTAAGGGGATCTTAACCCTTGATTTGGTGTTGTCAGCACCACGTTCTCCCAAGTGAGCTAACCGGCCATCACTATATAGGGATCCTAACCCATGGCCTTGGTGTTATCAGCTTTGCACTCTCCCAAGTGAGTCATGGGCCGGCCCTTAATCTTGACCTTCTTATGTCTTTCATCTATCTAGATCTTATTAATGTCCCTTCAAAATTTTTTAAAAATAATTTTTCTCTGTGGAGATCTTATGTGTCTTTGTTATATGCATTGCATTCCTCCCAGAGGCCTTGAATTTTTTTAAATGAAATTGTAAATAGTATTGTAATTTTTTGGTTATTTCTTTTTGTTTGTTGCTAATGTAGGGAAATGGCTTTTGTATATTGGTCTGTAACTAGTTAGCTTGCTAAATTGTCTCATTGTTTATCATCATTTCTTGGTGTGTGCTTTTCAGTATTCATCAACTGCAAGTAATAACAGTTGTACTTTTCCTCTTCAAACTTTATGCCATGTTGAATACCTTGTACTGGGCAGGCCATCCATTATATTGCTGTACAGAAATGGTGATAGGGTGTATTCTTGTCTGATACCCAATTTAAAATGAAAGCTTCTTAAGTTACTCCTTTTAGGATAGTCTTTGTTTTAGGTTTCTCATAAGCATCTTTTATCAGGTTTAGAAAGTTCTCTTCTATTCCTAGCATAACAGTAAATTTTTTGATTAATTTATGTCAAATTATATCTATTGCTTTTTTCTATATTTGTTGAGATGATAACATTATTTTCTCCTTTAATATGTTAATGTAGTGAATTACATTTCTGATATTCTAACAATAAGCTATTTTTTGCATTTCTGCGGTAATCTTACATGATCATTGTGTTTTATCATTTTTATACTGTTTGGTTCAGTTTGCTATTTTTAAAGGTATTTTACATCTCTCTTTGTAAGTGAACTGGGCCTGTAAATTTTTATAAATTGAAACATAATTGATTGTACATGTCTGTGTGGGGTACAGAGTTGCATATCAACACCTATATGCAATATGTGATGCTCAAAATCAGGATAATTAGTATATTCAATATTATATCATGTTATCATTTTTCATGGCCCTTTATTGACTCCTCCTTACCCCCTCCCCCCACCCCTTTTCCCACCTCTGGTAACCTCATTCTGTTCTCTCCTTTTGAGAGTTCAATGTATTGTTGTGATTGTTGTATCTTTATTTTAAAATTTATTTGTTTATTTTTTTAGCTCCCACTTATGTGTGTGGACATGCAGTATTTCTCTTTCTGTGCCTGGATTATTTCACTTAACATAATTTTCTCTAAGTTCATCCATGTTGCTGTGAAGGCAGGATTTCACTCTTTTTTATGGTTGAGTAGTATTCCATTGTGTAACTATGCTACATTTTCCTTATCCAGTCGTCCAATGAAAAAAAAGAAGAATTACAAATAAAAAATCGTAGGGGGGAATGAAGAGATGATGATCAAAGGGTGCAAAGTTCCAGTTAGACAGAAGGAATAAGTTCTGGAAATCCATCATACAGTATGGTGACGATAGTGAATAATAATGCATTCTACACTTGAAAATTGCTAAGAGAGTAGATTTTAAATGTTCTCAACAGAGTAAAATGATAAGTAAATGAAGTGATGGATATGTTAATTAGTTTGATTAAATCATTCTACAATGTATACAGTCTGGTATACAAAACATTATATAATACAAAACAACATATAATCAAAACATCACATTGTTGCAATCACAATAATTTGTTTAACTTTCAAAATGAGAGAACAGAACTGAGGTAACCCGAGGTGGGAAAGGGAGAGGGAAAAGGGGTTTAGGGAAAAATTGGTAAAGGGCCATAAAAATGATTACACTGTGTAATGATAAATATAGTAATTATCCTGATTTGAGAATCACATATTGCAGACAGGTATTGATATTCAATGCTGTACTCCAGAGATATGTACAATCGATTACATTTCAGTAAAAAAAAAAAAAA
>NW_007739587.1:26792-35308 GCF_000696425.1 Galeopterus variegatus | reverse complement strand
AATTCTCTTTGAATCTGTATATAAATTGGATGTTTGATATCTATACAAAGAACACACCTACCTGTATGGATAATTACACATGCATAATTCAAAATGAAATGGAATTACGGTTTACATATTGTTTACCATTAGCTTTTCTATCTAACACTGTATAGAAGATACATTTCACTAATCTGTCAATAAGTACAAATCAGTTCGTGATTTTAATGATCACATATCATATACATATATTGAATAGTAAGAATTTACTTCCTTTAAATTATTGAATCATCCTTTATTGATGGCTGTTGATTTTTTCCTGCTCTCTCAAAAATGCTGCTATGAATATTTTTCTACATATATCAAAATATAAATGATTCTATAGGGTTCATTTATAAAATTATCATGCAATTTTAGATTTTTCTAAATATTGCCAATTTGTCATCCCAAAAGTCTGTACCTATTATGCTCCCATAAAGTCTATTCCTTCACTCCCTTTCTGATGGTGAATATATTAACATGGTTTTATTTCTGTCTGTAAATGGAAATAGCCTTTCACTGTCCTGTTTTTGATGTTGTTCGGTTGTCTTCCCGCCCCCCCCCCCGATTGATTTGTAGGGAATTTTTATGTAGAAAATGCATATTAAACCTTTGTTCATCATAGTGTTGTAAATATTTTCTCTGTTTGTCATTTTTCTTTTAACTTTTGTCATCTTGTCTTTCACCATAAAGAAGTTTTGGCATCGTACGTACGCTGATCTACCAAGACCATCGTGCTGATGAAAACCTGCTGCTGCTACCACCCCTAGCTTATAAAAAACAAACAAACCACAAGCACCCTTTCTTCTAGTGTTTTAGTATTTTATCATTTATGTTTAGCTCTTTAATCTATTTGGAACTTAAATAGAAATTAGAATCTGGAAATAGAAATTTGGAATTTGTAGCTTTAAAAATACATTTTGACATTTTGCAAGGCAATCATTTTTCTTTTCCTTTTAAAAAATCATCAGCTATTTCTGTGGATTTATTCCCCCAGATGAACTTTAAAATCAATTTGCCAGATTGAAAAAACCCAGATGGGATTTTGATTAGAATTATGAATTTGAGGGCAAATGTCTGTCTTGCTAAAAGTGAATCTTTTTACCCAGGGATACTGTATAGCTCGCTCTCTACTAATTCAGACCTTTTAAAAGTAGCTTTTTAACATACAGGTCTTGCCCTTTTCCTGTCACACTTATATTTCACAATGTATAGTGTATTTGTACATGTTTTTGTTGTCTTTGTTAAAGGAGATTTTTTTCTCATTCTATTTCTGATTGGTAGGAACTAATTTTGGCAAGTTATCTGGTGATTGATTGGTTGTCTCAGTAGACTCATTAGTTCTTCTCAGTAGACTCTCAGAGGTTTTGTGCGGATAGTAACACGGCCTTCCTCCATGCAGTAGACACTTTGAGCTGTGTTCCCATCTCTCCCACTCCCCTGGCCTCTGCCTTCCCAGGTACTGGGCCTGCCCCTGGCACGGCACACGGCGGTACAGGCTCCTACAGCACCAGCTCCTTCTCAGCCACGGTAACTGGTCTAGACCCCTTAACTGAACCCAGGTAGCCAGGCTCTTCCTTCAGAATTTGTCCTTGGGAGTGAGTGAGCCTGCCCCTGGCCGTGGCTGACTTCCCTGTCCTGAGCAGGGCAGTAGTGGCGTTTGCCATCATCTGTATGTGTGAAGATGGTCTAGCAAGAGGGCTGGGGATGGGTCAGGCAGGTGCTCCGTGAGAGATGGAGAAAAGGGATTCCTGGGTTTCCCATGGCATTCCAGGTCCTTGCCTGGGCCTCAGGGTGCTCTGCCATCTGCCACGCCTGGCACAGAAGGACACCAGGCCACCCTCCACTGTCCTCTGCTGCAGTCATCAGTCTCTCCATCTCTGGAGCCCTTGTGCACAATGCTTCACGATTTGGTAAAATACACACCTTCATTCAAAGCAAGTCATTAAGGAAATCCTGTGGTGGGGGTGGGGGTGAGGTCACTGATACCTCTTTTCTTAAAAATGCTCCAAATCTGAATCCACCTTCTGGAGCAGTGGGAAACTCCATTAAGCCAATAAGGCAAGTGATATTATAGTGAATGCCTATCCAGTCGGGGCTTAACTTTTTTTTTTGGTGGCTGGCTGGTACAGGGATCTGAACATGTGACCTTGGTGTTACCAGCACTACACTTTCCCAAGCGAGCTAACTGGGCAGTACCTAAATTTGATTATGATATTTTCATCTATTTCTCTGCATGTTAGTAAGTTTTTTGGGGGGTGGGGTGGGGGGTGGGACAGCTGTCTGGTACGGGGATCTGAACCCATGACCTTGGTGTTATAAGGCTGCACTCTAACCAGCTGAGCTAACCAGCCAGCCCTGGGTTAAACTCTTTGTAAGTCAGAATTAAATGAAATAATGTATGTGCTCATGGCCCATAGTAAGTGCTCAGCAAAAGCTGGCTATTCCTGTTACTATCAGGGATGCCTTTTCTGCAGGCTCGTCTCTATTAGCCGGTGTCTTGCCTGGATCCTTTCTCTGCTCAGTTTTGTGCCCTGAGAGGCGACCCCTTCCAGCTGTCCTGTGGGGCTCTCCTGCCTGCTGGCTTCCTCTTGGGTTTGGTAGTGGAAGTTCTGGGCATGGGGACAGAGGTGTTAGGGTGTTTCTTTCCCCCACCCCCACCTCAGCTCCACACCTCTGGCTGCAGCTGCATCCCCCATCACCTCAGATTCCGCAGGTAGCCCCTGCCCCATGGCTCCTGCTCTCACTGTTTCCTCCCTTTGCTCCTTGGCTTGGGCCAGGCAGCAGCTCCTTGCTTTTGCTAACCTCTGGGTACCTCACCCTTGTGCTTTTTTCTTAACCCTTTTCACACCTCTCCACGTGGTGTTGTCATTCAAGTCTTGTCCTTTGAACCACTGAGGGGACTCTGAGCAATACTCCATTTAATCCTCACAAACAACCCCTGCAAAAAGTTGAGTCCTGTAAAAGTTGAGGGGGTAAAGTGGCTTACTCAGGGTCAACAGCTATCCAGTGTAAGCCCAGGTCTGCGGCCTCCAAAAATGGGCAATGTATTTTATCCCTCACTGGCTCCCTATTTCAGAAGACAATGTCCCTTTGCAGTGAGATTCACCTGCATGTGAGCCCTGCAAGCCCTGTGGAGCTGCTCTGCAAGGCAGAGGGGGCCCTGGGCTCTGCTCCCCTTACTGCCCACAGCCCTGCAGAGAGCTGGGAGCTGTGGGAACCAGGCGGGAAGCTAGGGGAAAGCAATTTTTACTTACAGACCATGCACTAGGAGCCTGCTGCATCTACAGCCCACTTAAGTCTGCCCCTGTGGGAAGCTGTCCTGGGCTGAAGCGTTGACAGAGTAGCAGACATTACCTGCTGATCCTGCTGGTCAGGGACACAGTCATATGGGAAGGTCAGCATGTACCCTCCTCAGACAAATGTTCCACTCAGCGTGCTGCGCCTACATCTTTTGGGTGCTATGGTGTACAGTGCTCACTGATGCATGGGGAAGCTAGAGGAGGCAAGCCACAGAAAGCATTCACACTGCACTGTCAGAGAGGCTGAGGAGGAAGGACAAAGGCCACCATCTGTGGGAAAGTGCTCTCCTTCTCTTCCCTCCCTCCAAGCATCCATCCATCCACTTCTGAAGCACTTGCTATATGTATAATCATGGGTGGGCATTGAGGGGGGATTTAGAGAAGAGTAAATCTTATCACAGCCTTCAAGAGGAGTGTCTCACTTGAGGCCCTGGATGCCGATTGTTTCCATACTCAAATACCTCTGGGGTGGGAGGGAGGGTGTAGAAAAAACACTGGGGAAACCCTAAATTGACTGAAAGAACCCTTAGCTGACAAAGTTTATGTCGAACTAACAGACTTCCACTAGAATTGACTAAGATGAACCTCCTCCACCAGGAAGACTAGAGGTTCAAGTACTCAGTGGAGGCTGCTGGAAGGACGTGGCCTTGAGCTGGGTCCTGCAGGACGGGCAGGATTTTGGCAGCTGGGTAGAGGAAATGCTGGCCAAGCAACCTCCGAGCAATGCCCCAAATGGACTCACATGACTGTATTAGTCCATTTCTTTCTTTTCCTTTTTTTTAAGTAAATGCTTTATTTTAAAGTTCAACATTATATAATGTAATCACTTTTCATGTCCCTTTACCAATTCCTCCCTCACCCAACTACCCCTCCTCCTTTTCCACCTCTGGTAACCTCAGTTCTGTTCTCTCCCCCCCCCTTTTTTTTTGGAAAATGTTCATAGTAGTTTTTATTTATAATAACCATAAAGTGGAAACACCCGAGTATCCATCAAATAACAGAATGGATAAATAAATTTTGATATATTCATATAATTGAATAAATACCATACAGCAGTGAAAAAGAACGAATTAGAATTATATGCAATGATATGGATGAATTTCACACATATAATGATGAGATAGAGAAACTAGAAACAAAATGATTTTATTAACATGAACTTCAAGAACATGTAAAACAAATCTGTAACGATGGAGGTCAGACTAGTTGACCTCTGGGGGCAAGAGTGTTGATTGAGAAGGTAGCTTCTATGGTGCTGCAAATATTGTATATCCTGATCTGGGCGATTTCCACAGGTGTATTTATTTATTATTTATTTATTTATTTATTATTTATTTTTTATTTACTTTTAAAATTTATTTTATTTATTGAATCAAAATCGATTATACATATTTTGGGGGTTGAACATTGAGGTATGTTGATTAAATCAATATTACTAGCATATATATTGTTACAAATCGTAATTATTCTTTCTGCCTCTTGTCCAACCTCTCCCCTTCCCCCTCTCCCTCCCCCTCTCCCCTCTAATTACCCTAGATTTCTTCTCTCCTTCTGAAAGAATAATGGTTACTCTGTTAATTTGTTGCCTAGATGATCTGTCCAATGCCGAGAGATGCGATCAGGTCCCCCAATATTATCTCTCTTTTTGAAAGCTCATTGTATTATTGTGTTTGTTGTATCTTTCTTTCTTTTTTATTAATTAATTTATTTGTTTATTTTTTAGCTCCCACTTATGAGTGAGGATGTGCAGTATTTCTCTTTCTGTGCCTGGCTTATTTCACTTTACATGATTTTCTCTAAGTTCAACCATGCTGCTGCAAATGGCAGCATTTTTCTTTTTTATGGCAGAGTAGTATTCCATTGTGTATATATATTATATTTTCCCTATCCAGTCATCTGACAATGGACATTTAGGTTGGTTCCAACTCTTAGCTATTGTAAATAGGGCTGTGATAAATATGGGAGTGCAGGTATTCCTTCAACATGATGGTTTCCATTCCTTTGGAAATATACCCAGCAGTGGAATTGTTGGATCATGTGGCAGTTCTGTCTCAGGTTGTTTGAGGAAACTCCATACCATTTTCCATAATGGCTGCACCAATTTATAGTCCCACCAACAGTGTAGAAGAGTTCCCTTTTCTCCACATCCTTGCCAGCATTTGTTATTCTATGACTTTTTGATTATAGCCAGTCCTACTGGGTTGAGATGATATCTCAATGTGGTTTTGATTTGCATTTCCCTAATGCTGAATTTTTTTTTCATGTGTCTGTTGGCCATTAGTATGTCTTCCTCTGAGAAATGCCTATTCAGCTCCTTTGCCCATTTTAAATTGGGTTATTTGTTATTTCACTGTCGACTTATTTGTGTTCCTTATATATTCTGGATATTAATCCTTTGTCAGATGCATAGTTTAGTTTGCAAATACTTTCTCCCACTCCGTATGTTGTCTTTTCACTCTGTTAGTTGTTTCTTTTGCTGTGCAGAAGCTTTTTCATTTGATATAATCCCATTTGCTTATTTTTCCTTTTGTTGCCTGTGCTTTTTGGGGTCATATTCATAAAGTCTTTGCCCATTCCTACATCCTGAAGTGTTTCCCTTATGTTTTCTTTTAGTAGTTTTACAGTTTCAGGTCTTATATTTAAGTCTTTAATCCATTTTGAGTTGATTTTGGCATATGGCAAGAGGTATAGATCTAGTTTCATTCTTCTACATATGCATGTCTGGTTTTCCTGGCACCATTTATTGAAGAGGCAGTCTTTACCCCAATGTATGTTCTTGGTGCCTTTGTCAAAGATCAGTTAGCTGTCAGTTTGTGGGTTGATTTCTGGATTCTCTCTTCTATTCTATTGGTCTGAGTGTCCGTTTTTATGCCAGTACCATGCTGTTTTGGTTCCCATAGCTTTGTAGTATAATATGAAGTCAGGTAGTGTAATACCTCTGGCTTTAGTTTTTGTTTTTTTGTTTTTGCTCAGGATTGCTTTGGCTATTTCAGGGTCTTTTGTTGTTTTATTTGAATGTTAGGATTGTTTTTTCTATTTCTGTGAAGAATGTCATTGGTATTTTGCTGGGGATTGCATTGAATCTATAGATGGCTTTGGGTAGTATGGACATTTTCACAACATTAACTCTTCCAATCTAAAAGCATGGATTGTCTTTCTATCTTTTTGTGTCCTCTTTAATTTCTTTCAGCAGTGATTGGAAGTTCTCATTGTAGAGATCTTTCACCTCCTTGGTTAAATTTATTCCTAGGTATTTTATTTTATTTTATTTTTTTTGTGACTATGATAAATGGGCTAGTTTTCTTTTTCTACTAGTTCATTATTGGAGCATAAAAACGTTACTGATTTTTGCATGTTGATTTTGTATCCTGCAACTTTACTGAAATCATTTATTAACTCTTTTGTAGAGTCCTTTTTTTTGTAGAATCTTTAGGCTTTTCTATGTAAAGAATCATGTCAGCTACAAACAGGAACAATTCGACTTCATCTTTTTCAATCTGGATACCCTTTATTTCTTTCTCTTGCCTGATTGCTCTGGCTAATACTTCTAATGCTATGTTAAACAGGTGGGATGAGAGTGGGCATCCTTGTCTTTTTCCTGTTCAGGATGATATTGGTGGTGGGTTTGTCATATATGGCTTTTATTGTGTTGAGATACTTTTCTTCTATACCTAATTTGTTGAGAATCTATGTCAAATGCTTTTTCTGCATCTATTGAGATAATCATATAGTTTTTGTCCTAGATTTTGTTGGTGTGATGTATCACATTTATTGACTTGCTTACGTTGAGCCAGCCTTGCATCCCTGGGATGAATCCCACTTGATCGTGGTATATAATTTTTTTGATGTGCTGCTGTATTCTGTTTGCTAATATTTTATTGAGGATTTTTGCATCTATGTTCATCAAAGATGTTGGCCTATAGTTTTCTTTTTTTGTATCTTTGTCTGGTTTTTGTATTAGAGTGATGCTGGCCTCACAGAATGAGTTTGGGAGAATATCTTCTGTTTCAATTTTTTAGAATAGTTTGAAGAGAATTGGCATTAATTCCTCTTTAAAGGTTTGGTAGAATTCAGCAGTTAAGCCATCTAGCCCTGGGTTTTTCTTTGTTGGGAGACTTCTGATTACTACTTCAATCTCATTGCTTGTTATTGGTCTGTTCAGGTTTTCTATTTCTTCTTGGTTCAGTCTTTGTAGTTTGTATGTATTCATTTATCCATTTTTCCAGGTGTTCAAACTTGTTGGCATATAGTTGTTCGTAATAGTCTCTAATGATTCTTTATTTTTGTGGTATTGGTTGCAATGTCTCCTTTTTCAATTTTTTGTTATTTGGGTCTTCTCTCCTCTTTTAGTTAGCCTTATTAATGGTTTGTCTATTTTGTTTATCTTCTTGAAAAACCAACTTTTTGTTTCATTGATCTTTTGTATCTTTTTGAGGATTTCTTTTTCATTTAGTTCTGCTCTGATCTTAATTATTTCTTTCCATCTACTAATTTTGGGATTGGATTGTTCTTGTTTTTCTAATTTTTTGAGGTATAGCATTGAGTTGTTTATTTGAAGTCTTTCTATTCTTTTGGTAGAAGCATTTATTACAATAAACCTCCCTGTTAGTACTGCTTTTGCAGCATCCCACAGGTTTGGGTGTGATGTGTCTTTATTTTCATTAGTTTCAAGAAATTTTTTGATTTCCTGTTTAATTTCTTCTTGGACCTGTATGTCTTGTTTAATTTCCATGTGTATGTATAGTTTCCAGAATTTTGCTTGTTATTGATTTCTAGTTTTAATCTGTTGTCATATGAGAAGATACTTGAAATGACTTCAATTTTTAAAAAATTTGTTGAGGCTAGATTTGTGACCTTAGGTGTGGTCTATCCTGGAGAATGTTCCATGTGCAAATGAGAAGAATGTATATTCTGTGGTTGTTGGATGAAATATTCTGTAGATATCTTCCAAGTCCTATTGGTCTAAAATGCGGTTAAAATCCTGTGTATCTCTATTGATTTGTTGCCTAGAAGATCTGTCCAATGTTGAGAGAGGGGTGTTCAGGTCCCCAACTATTATCATATTTCTGTCTATTTCTTCCCTTAGGTCTAATAGTGTTTGCTTTATACATCTGGGTGCTCCAATGTTGGGTGTATATATACTTATGATTGCTATATCTTCTTCCTGGATAGATCCCTTTATCATTATATAATGGC
>NW_007739587.1:25006-26572 GCF_000696425.1 Galeopterus variegatus | reverse complement strand
CTATTGATTTGTTGCCTAGAAGATCTGTCCAATGTTGAGAGAGGGGTGTTCAGGTCCCCAATTATTATCATATTTCTGTCTATTTCTTCCCTTAGGTCTAATAGTGTTTGCTTTATACATCTGGGTGCTCCAATGTTGGGTGTCTATATACTTATGATTGCTATATCTTCTTCCTGGATAGATCCCTTTATCATTATATAATGGCTGCCTTTGTCTCTTTTTATAGTTTTTGGTTTCTTTCTTCTTATTTATTTATTTTATTGAATCATAATTGATTATACATATTTTTGGGATTCAATGTTGACATATGTTAATCAATATTATTAGTATGTATATTGTTACAAATTGTACTTATTCTTTATGCCCCTTGTCCCATCTCTCCCCATCCCTCTCTCTCTTCCCCCTCCCACCACTGATAACCCTAGATTTCTTCTCTTCCTCTGAAAGAGTAATGGTTACTCTGTTGGTATGTTGCCTAGATGATCTGTCCAATGCTGACAGGTGTGTTCAGATCCTCCAATATTATCATAGAGCAGATGCTTCTACTGTCACTCAGGAATGGGCTTTGTGGAGAGAGACGTCCTATTCTTTTTTTTGGTCTCTACTGGTGATTCTCTTTGTGTCAATGCACTCCAGTGGCTGGCAGACCGTCAGCGTGGTGGTTGTGACATCTAGCTACTTTTGTGGCCGCCATGGTTACTATGGAGGTGATGTTTTTGGCATGCTCCTTGATGGTGGTGATGGGCCTGGTCGTGGGCAGGGTGTCTGGTCCCAACTTGATGCCCCAGGCTCCTGGGTGGAGCCCTGAGGTACTGGCAGTGTGCCTGGGTATGGGCAGGGTGTCTGGTCCCTGGCTCCATGCTGCGGGCCCCCAGGCAGGGCCCTGAGGTGCTGGCGGTGTACCTGGATCTAGGAGTGAGGTCCAAAGCCCAGATCCATGCCTCAAGTCCTCTAGCGGGCCCCGAGGCTCTGGTGAAGTACCTGGGCTGGAGCTAATTTTTTGTCTTTTGCTTACTTCTAAAATGGGGGAACTTCCTGTGTGAACCAGTACTTGAGCTGTGTTGTTGAGATAAATTGCTGCTTTGCTGCTGTTTCCCTGGGGAAGACTTTTTGTGCAGCTCAGGGTTTAATGGCTGACTTTTTAGGTACTTATGGTTCCTGGGTTGGGTAGAAACTCTGATCTGGGCCTGAACCTTTTCATCAAACTGCACCCCATGCAATTCTGCATTCCTGACCAGTCTCCTCTGAGTGGTCCTGTGCTGATTGAGGGGCAATTGGCTGTCCTTGCTGTGTCCCAGTGTTCTTCCAGGTGGCCCATCTCCCCCACTACCTGTGCTCCAAACACTTCCCATGGGACAGGCCCTGTGCCGGTCTCTTGTGATGACTCACTGGCCTCTGAATGGCTCCCCTTTTTCAGCTGTTCTGACTTTGTGCTTCTGTGTGGGTCCATGGGAACCCTATTAGTGGTCTTGCTGTCCTGGGGGCCACCAAGGCCCTCTTCTCCCCTGCCACCTCCAAGCAACTCATTCAAAGGGCATAGCTGCAGCTTCTGCCAGCTCCTGCTCC
>NW_007739587.1:16462-23703 GCF_000696425.1 Galeopterus variegatus | reverse complement strand
CCCGTACCGGACCGGGACCGGCAACGGGATCGCAACCCTCGGTGCTGTGCCCGCCCCTCGCTCAGCCAGTGAGCGGGAACCAGTCTGTATGTGGGATCCGAACCCTCGGCGGGAGCACCGCCGCACTCCCAAGCGGTGCACTGTAGCAGTGCGCCACCGGGCCGGCCCTGGGTCTAACTTTTTAATCCAATCAGCCAGTCTGTCTTTTGAGTGGGGGATAATCCATTTACATTTAGGGATGTTACTAAAAGGTATTGTCTTACTTCTGGCATTTTATTGATTTTCATTTGGATGTTTTAAATATCTTTTGTTTCTTTCTTTCCCTGTTATTGTTTGTCTTCAGTGTTTGTTGGTTTTTGGAGGTGGTAAGATACAGTTCCTTTCTGTTTCTTGTTTGCATTTTTGTTCTTCCAGTGGGTTTTGTCTTTCTTGTTCATCATTCATTGTAGTGATTATTGGTTTTTGGATTCCAGATACAGGATTCCCTTGAGGATTTCTTGTAGAACTGGTCATATGGTGGTGAACTCTTGCCATTTTTGTTTGTCTGAGAAATACACCATTTCTCCTCCATTTCTGAAAGATAGCCTTGCTGGGTATAGTATTCTTGGCTGACAGTGACAGCCTTGCAGGGTAGAGTATTCTTGGCTGGCAATTTTTTTCTTTTATTTTTTTGAATATATCATCCCATTCTCTCCTGGCCTGTAGAGAAGTCTGCTGTTGGTCTGAAGGGGACTCCCTTAAGTGTGACTTGAAGTTTTTCTCTTGCTGCTTTTAGGATTCTCTCTTTGTCTTTGAGTTTTGCCAGGTTGACTATAATATGCCTCAGAGAGATCCTTTTTGGATTGAATCTGTTTGGGGATCTTTGAGTCTTCTGAATATGAAGGTCCATGTCTCCCCCTATGCCTGCAAGTTTTCTGATATTATCTAATTGAATATGTTCGCAATGCCTTTTCCTTTCTCCTCCCCTTCAGGAATATCCAAGGTTCAGATGTTTGTGTGCTGAAGGTTGTCTGCTATCTCTCTTAGATTTTCTTAATTTTTTAAAATTCTCTTTTCTCAGTTATTGTCTGCCTGAGTTATTTCGAAGAGACCATATTCAAGATCAGAAATTCCTTTTTCTGCTTGCACTAGTCTGCTGCTTAAACTCTCAGTTATGTTTTTTATTCTGTTGAATGACTTCTTCAGTTCCATGAGTTCAGCTACATTCTTTTAAAAGTATAAATCTCTTCATATATTTTTTCCTTTGTATCCTGGATAGTTCTGCTCAGTTCATTGTGTCATCTAGCTGTGTCTTCTTGTATCTCATTGAGTTTCCTTAAGATTTTTATTTGGAATTTTTTTACAGTCATTTCAAGGGTTTTCTGCTCTGTGGGGTCTGGTACTTGAGAGTTATTGTATTCCTTTGGTGGACTCATATTTTGTTTTCATTTTTTCTTTCTTTTTTTATTTTCATGTTTGTAGTATCTCTACATTGATGTCTGGTCATTTGGTATAACAGTTGCTTCTTCTACTACTCTCCTTCCCTGTACTCCACTGGTGACCCTCCTTGTGTCAATGCAGTCGATTGATTGATTGTCTGCCTACACAGTGGCAGTGGCTACTACAGTTGCTGCTGTGGTGACAGGCCACCCTTGCAGCAGTGGTGGTTGTGGAGGTGGCTTTGGTGGTCTTCCTGCATGGCAGTGATGCCTCTAGTGGCAGTGGGCTGCTTGCACAATGATGGTGGTTGCCTGGCAGTGCTGGTAGTTGTGGCAATTGCAGCAGTGGTAGCTGCAGCAGCCACCTGCTTGGCTGTGGTGTCCATAGTGGTGGCCCACACAGCTATGGTGTCTGCAGTGGCAGCGGTGTTTACCTCATCAGTGTGGAAGCAGCACAGGTGGCTATAGCTGCCTTCCTCACATCTGTGGTATCTGCAGCAGCAGTGGAATTCCCTCATGGGGGTGGCAGGGTTGCCAGTGGCTGCTACCTCCCTTGAGTCTGTGGTGTCCTTGGCGTGAGTGGGGTTACCTTGTAGTGGTGGCAGCAGTGTGGCCGCCACCACAAGGTGGCTGCAGCTTCTTCCCTAGTGTCTGTGGTATCCTTGACTGAGTCCTTGGCAGCATCTTGTGGTGGTGGCAGTGGTGCTGGTGGCTGCAGCTGTCTCCCTAGCATCTGCAGTGTCCTTGGTGGCAGTACGGTTAACTCATGGTAGTGGCAATGGTGGTAGTAGTTGCAGCTGCCTACCTCATGTCTGTGGAGTCCACAGCTGCAGTGATGGGCCACCAGCAGGACTATTGTTCTGTTGGGAGCTGCTCTGTGATTGATGATGGTTCTGGGATCAGACAATGGCTTTGGCAACTGTGGCAGTGGTGGCAGTGGGCCTGTTTCAATCTTCTTCTGTGGGAGGAATGCACCTTGGGCACCTCTAGTCTGCCATCTTCCCAGAAGTTGTTTAGTCCATTTCTGTTGCTTATAACATACATACCTGAACTGGGTAATTTGTAAAGAAACAATATTTATTGCTTACAGTTTTGGAGGCTGATAAGTCCAACATTCAGGGAACACAGCTGGTGACAGCCTTGCTGATGGACAGTGACTCTTCACAGCACAGCAGGGTGTCACATGTTGGATGGCAGAAGCAGAGAGATAACTAACTGCTCACTCCTCCTCCTTTTGAAGCCCTCAGAACCACACCCATGACCACCATTAAACCATCAAATTGATTAATCCATTTACTTGGGCATGGTCCTCATAATCTAATCACCTCTTCAAGGCCACCTTTCAGTTACCATAATAGAATTTCCCACCCTCTTAACACAGTCACAATGGGGATTAAGTTTCTAGTACATTCAGCTTTGGGGGACACAATTCAATAAATAGCATTCTACCCCTAGCCCCCAAAGTTCATGTCCTTTTCACATACAAATGCATTCATTTCGTCCCCACAGCCCAAAGTCTTAACTTGTCCCAGCTCAAAAGTCCAAAGTCCAAATTATCTACAATAGTCGGACAAGCATAGGGTACATATTCCTGTTCAAAAAGAGAAAAATAGGCAAAAAGAATGGAGTAATAGGCCCTAAGCAAGTTCAAAACCCAGCAGAGCAGGCATCAAATCTCAAAGCTGGCAAACCATGTACCTTGACTCGATGTTTGGCAGACTCCATACACTGGTGTGGGTTTTGGGTCCCCAAGTCCTTAGGCAACCCTGCTCCTATGGCTTTTCTGGTCTTTGTCTGTGCTTTTCCTCTAGCAGTCTGGCATTGCATGTTATTAGCTCTAAAATTCTGTGTTCTCCATGACATTCTCACCCACACAGCTCCACTAGGCATGGCCCTGGTGGGGTTTTTCTGCTACAACTCTGACCCCACTCTTGGTACCAATTTTCTGTATCAGTCCATTTTTGTTGCTTATAACAAGATACCTGAAACTGGGTAATTTATAAAGAAACAATACTTATTGCCTACAGTTTGGGAGATTGGGAAGTTCAAAGTCCAGAGAACACATCTGATAAGAGCCTTGTTGGTGGGCAATGACTTTTCACAGCAAAGCTGGGTATTACATGGTGGATGACAGAAGCAGAGAGAGAGAGAGAAAGCTTCTTACACACTCTCCTCTTAAAGCCATCAGAACCATGCACACGACCACCTTTAAACCATCAAATGGATTAATCCATTCACTATGGCATGGTCCTCACAATCTAATCACCTCTTCAAGGCCCCACCTTTTTATTATAATAGGATTTCCCACCTTCAACAGTTACAGTGCAGATTAAGATTTGATGAGTTTTGGGGGACATTCAATCCACAGCATGGCATATTCCTCTAGTTTGTCCATCTATATTTTCTCCCTTTTGCACTTCTCCAGGCATGAATGGTATCTTATTTCTCTATGCAAAAACCCAAGGATCTGGCTCATAGACTGACAGATCAATACAGAAATAGTGCCAATAATGATAGTAATAACATGTGCAAGAATAGCAGCCACTCTTATTTATTTGTTGAATGCCTTCTTGGTGGTTTGATATGTGCTATGTGCTAAAATGGCCCTGTGAGGAGGTATAGTCCTATTTTGCAGATAAACCCAGGAAAGGTTGAGAAAATTGTTAAAAAGCAAACAGCTTATAGAGATTAAAGCAGGCTTGGCACGTTGAGCTATGTGACACCCAGATCTGCATTCTTTCTACTATCATAGGTGACTTCTTGGGAATAGGCACATTCGGGGTGGCTGCAGAGGAAAGAAGAAAACCAGAAGAGTTGTTTGAAGACTTGGTTAGCATCTTGAGTATTGAAAAGAAAGCAATTCATATAGCTCTGGTTTGAAGTTGATATCTACACACACACACACACACACACACACACACACACACACAGCGCTAGTTTCTTCTTGGTTTAGTAATTTTCCTTAGAGTTTCTTTGGATACATTTTCTTGGGATAAAATGGCCAACAGTTTTTACCTGATCTATCAATTTCAAGCAATTGGTCAGGGCTGCCTGGAAGACTGGGTTGAGAAGGCATTTGAGAGTCCATCTCTTTGTGGGAGAATGCCTTAATCTGCTAACCATGACTGTCTTGGGTATGGGCAGAGGAAGTGGTGAAATAAATAATTTTGTGTGAATTAATCCTGCTCTGGGGTGTTGAGGAGTTCCAAAAAGTGAAAAGAGACAGAGAGGTTACTAGAAGCCAGGTGATTTAAAATAATGGAATTACCCAAACCTAGGACCCTGGTACTAGTGAGGATGTTGGATATCTGATCTGGGAGAGAGAGTTATGGGAGCAGTAGAACATTTCGTGATGTAAGACTCCAGACAGTGAAAGGTCCCAAATACTCACCACACAAAAGTCTTGGAACATGCAAAATGAATTTCTGGCCAAGAAAGGGATCATACTCAGAAAACTTAGGAACTAGAAGACATTTTAGAGATCACCTAGGACACGGCAGTAAATGGTTTCCATTTAGGCTACCATCTTGGATCTATTGTAGTGGTTCCAGGAGTATTGCACTGAGAAAAATTCTGAAGCTGTCTCTGAATGAAGATGAAAATAAGGGCCATGGTTGATTAGCAATGGGAGAGCAGAAGGGGTGGCACACAGGCCACAAGCTTGCCACGTTTAGTCCAGGCCAATGCTCTCATTTTATAGATGAGGGAGCAGAGGTTGGGAGAAGTAATAGGAATTTATCAAGAGTTACACAGCTGGGGACAGGTGAGAATTAGTGTCCTGCCTCCTGCCTCATGAACAGGTATTCTTTCTCCTCCACCGTGCATTCTCTCAGGACTGGTGAGAAATCATAGCCAATTCGTGTCGTGTCTATTGGGGATAAACACCTGATATCACTGGAAAATTGATTCTGACTTCCCCAGTCCTGCTGACCTTTATCGACAGCCATTGTTTATTGAACAAACAAGCCTTTGAGCCTGTTTATTAGTCCTCATGAGACTTTTCTCAATCCTGTCTCTGGATCTTTGCCCCCATTTCTTGAACACCTACTATGTGCTGGGACCTTTACATGTAACACCTTATTTAATCCTCCCAACAACCCTAGAAAGCAGCTGTGATTACCCCCATCTTTGTGAATGAGAAAGTGGAGTTCAAGTGGCTTTTTCTCAAGATTCTGTAGCTCATGAGTGGTTAGTGCCAGGAATACAACCCAAGCTCCAACCACTCTTTTGCCATGCCGGATGGCTTGGGTTCCTGTGGGTTTTTAAACAACCTCGTCTGGTGTCTTTATTTGTGGAACAGCACTGGGTGTCAGAAGTCACAAGTGGCAAAGGCTCTGCACTTATCATTATTGGACATTAGCTGGGCTGTAGATCCCAATGGGCAGTGCTTTCTCTTCATTATTACTCACTTCTTCTAAGGTAAACACTAGCCTATCATCAGGTCCCAGCTTCCCAAGCCCTGCAGTAGGAACTCTCTACTAAAACACTGCCAGAAGTCTTCCTTCCATTCGTACTCATCCTGGGACTTCAGGGAGTTGACCAGGACCCTGCTAGCCCACAGGGTACCTCCCTCTATGCAGATTAGAAAACACCCATATATATTAGTTTGCTAGGGTCGCCATAACTGAGTACCACAAACTGGGCGGCTTAAACAATTGAAATTTATTGTCTCACAGTCCTGGAATCCATTAACAGCATTGGTTTCTCTGAGAGCCGAGTGAAGGATCTGTTGCTGGCACGTCTCCTTGGCTTGCAGTTGGCCGTCTTCAGGTGCACATGGTGCTTTCTCTGTATCTTCACACCATGTTCCATCTATGTGTGTGTGTCCTTGTGTTCAAATTTCCCCTTTTCATAAAGACATCAGTTATATTGGGTTAGGGCTCACGTTAATAACCTCATTTTAACTTGATTACCTCTGCAAAGATCTTGTCTCCAAAATATAGTCACATTATGAGGTATTGGGGATTAGAGATTCAATATATGATTTTTCGAGAGAAATAATTCAACTATAGCAGCATCTCTCTGGCCTGTGCATAATTAGACAAGGAATGGCATGACATCTAAACATTTTATTAAAATTTTCAAACATATAGCAAAGTTGAAAGATTTTTACAGTGGACACACTAAATCTACCACCTAGATTCCACCCTTAACATTTTACTATGCTTGTTTTAAAGCATTACTCTCTGGAGCAATGGAAACTTTGTGCAAAGAAAAAAAACAACTCTTTGAACAGACGATGTCACTACACAGCAGGTGCACCACTTGGCAAGTAGTATGTGGGTTGGATTTCAGTCCCTACACTCCCTTTGCCAGGAACCCACGTGCAGTGCACAACCCGTACCACTGACCACATTGACCCCTAAGACAATCCTCTGAATAAGCAGTAGAACAATAGATATCTACAAAGCCCTGTTTCTTTATACAAGGGAGTTTCTAATTCAAAATTGTTCCCTGAACTTACGTGGAATGCACGACTAGCATGATGTGTAGCCTAGGATTGGCATGTGGTGGGCACATAGTTCAAGATGAGTGAGTGAATGAATGACTCACTCAGCACAAGATGGTTGAATGAATGATTCACTCAATACAAGATGGCGAATGAATGAATGCTGGGTTGATTTATGAAGAATCTACTTCATCATAAGCCTAGTTTGTGTGAACAATGAGTAGCAATCAAAAAAGTGTCCAGACACCAAACACAGAGAATATCCAACAGGAAGAAACATGTTCTTAAAGGCAGCTTTAATGGCACAATTATTGAAATGGCTCAAGATGACAGTTGTCCTGAAGCCTTTGGGTTGACAATTCTTGTTTCTTCTG
>NW_007739587.1:12814-15347 GCF_000696425.1 Galeopterus variegatus | reverse complement strand
GACACTGAGGGTTGCGATCCATTGCCGGACACGGAAAAAGACAAAAAAAATAAAAATAAAAGTCATGTATATCAATTCTTGCTTTTTTAATTTCTGGGTTTTCTGTCTTGTTGAGAAAGGCTTTCTCCACTTGAAAATCAAGAAATAAATTAACCCATGCTTTCTTCTAAAATATTTATGTTTATTTTGTTTTAGTGTTTGATCTCTCCAGAGGTCCCAGCACCACTATTTACCTTGAACTTCAGCCTTTAACACCCTGAATTCATTGTGGTCCCTCACAAGAGTTCAGACTCCTTTTCTCTCTCCCTGTTGTGTGGTCTGCCTGGTGTATCCTTGCCTTGCCAATGTCTTCTTTGCTTACCTCTCTTGTACACCTCTCTGAGCACTCAATTAGGTATCCCCACCCACCTCCAGAGAGGTCCCTCTCCTGTCATTGGTGTCACATTTCCTCATTGGTAATATTTACTTTTTACATCAGGTGAGCTACAGAGCTAGAGACATAGGTCACAGGGCCAGTGAAAGCATCAATAGATAGAGGATGGGGCCATAAACTTAGATAAGAAAGAGGGAGATGGTGATGGGAAAACTAGCAAGGTTATCTGAAGAGTTAATAAATACACCTCTCCCTTTCAAGTCAGGAGTTCTAACCAAGAGATCAAGGGCAGAGGGCCCTTGTGGCAGGTGGGAGGGTGCCCAGAGAGCAGAAGGGAAGAGGGCTATAGGGTCAACCTCTGGAATCCTGGGTGACCAGCTATGATGGGCAAATGATAAAAGGACGTCCCCTTTCTCCTGCAAGATAGCTAGGGGGTGGGGCATGAAATCCCACAGGTCATGGTCTTGGACTCTGGCTCAGGCTGGAGATTCTAAGGAATTGAGTAAGAGAAGGAAATCAAAGCCAGAGAGCATGTTGGAGAACAAGTTGGGCTGTTCCTCTGCAGGTAGGAAAGACATAGGTAAAGACCAGGAGGGCACATGGTCACTCCAAGCCTGGGGAGGGTGGCAGAAGGAGGAAAAATAACACTAAAACAGCTCCTGCCCACTGACACTTACCATCTATAGGAACCTACTATGTGCTGGAAGCTTTCAGAATGATGGGAGTCCATCCTGCCAGCTGACACTGCCAAACAGGATAGCCAAGGTTCATCCACCTGGGTTCAAATCCTGCCTCTGGCCATAGGAGCTAAAGGTTCCTCAGTTTCTCTTGTGTCAAGTGGAGATAATATGCCAGGCAGGGGGGTTCCCAGCACTCACGCCCGCAGCATGAGCGGGAGGAGGCTGATGAAGAGCTACTTACTCAGCAGAGTGGGCAGGCTCCACAGGCTCAAAGGGTCTCTATTAGACATTATACAGGCAGAGCTGGCAGAGACAAGGAAAGGACCGTCCCTGCCAGCCTCCGAAGAAGCCTGAGCCTGTGGACACCTTGATTTTGTCCCGATGATATGGATTTTGTCTCCAAAATTCTGAGAGAATAAATTTCTGCTGTTTTCAGCCAGGAAGTTTATGGTCATTTGTTACAGCAGCCACAGGGAACTAGCACAGGGCCCCTAACTCTGCTACCTTTCTGCCACTGTTTCTTCTTGTCAGTCTCAACGTACAGTGTGATTTCTAAGAGCAGACTGAGTCCTTCCCCTGTGCATCCCCCAGCTCTGGCTCAGAGTGTAGACGTAGAGGAAACAAGTAGAAGAATGACCTGGGGCCACACTGATGGGGTCAGATCTATGCAGCACATCATGACAGTAAGTGACCTTAATGCTCACATTTTGCTGCTGAGGTCACTGAGGCTCAAAGAGAGGAGAGGATGTCCCCAAGGTCAAGTAGCAGATTAGCAGTAGAGCTGGGAAAAGATCCTGGGTTGTCTGGCTCCCAGCTCAGGGCCATTGGTAACAAATGTGTGAAGATTAATACTTTATTCCTCAGTTAATTTTCTGCTAGTGAGTGTTTCAAGAGAGGGAGGCTGGCCATGCCACCTGCCGCCAAACAATTCCTTCCGGAATCCACAATCTTGAATGTTTGATGATCGGCTAATTATCAGCACTCAAAAGGACACTTTGCACATTAACCCGTAGAAGGAACCTACAAGTTAGGTCTCATTTCCCCATCTTGCAGTTGAGGAAACTGAGGCACAGAGTTTTTTTTTTTATGGCCTGCTCAGCATTACACACTAAGAATGAAGTGGAATTGGGATTTCTGTATTCTTTCTACTTTGTATGCTGCCCTTAGCATTTTCATCCTAACATTTAAATGCCGAAAATCACCTTAGAACTAAAGGACGAGTACATCGATGAATCTCAGATACATTTTGAGGCTACTGGTAATTGCTGGCTAAAGAACAAAATCACATTTAACTTCACACATGGTTCTAACTTTTTGTTCCACATGCTCTCTGGTAAAGTAGCAAAATAAAAATTTAAAAAATTATTCTGATGGCTCTGCTTGTTCATTACACCATGTTCTCTTTGTTCCCAGATAACCCCAAGCAGTGAGCACGTTGATTTTGGAAGCACAGCTTTTTTTTTTTTTTTTTTTTCTTTTT
>NW_007739587.1:0-11919 GCF_000696425.1 Galeopterus variegatus | reverse complement strand
GGCCGGCCCTGGAAGCACAGCTTTGACTTCTGAGAGCAAACGCCCCTGGGAACTACTGGTCAAGGCTACATGGGGTGGCCCCACGGCGTCTGGACTGACTTCCCACCTGCCAGGTGCTGAGCATCTCGTCACTGGAACTTCCTAATGGGCTTCCCTTGTGTGACCCCCTTCAGCCTTCCCTGGGGCTTTTCAGATCTTAGTCATCATTCCAGGCTTGCTTCTTAGGTGAAGACTTCCTTGAGCACATGTCAGGAATTCTAGTTCTACCGGTGAGGATGAAGTAGGTGACACTGCAGCACCAAGGAATCTCAAGTCTCCATGACTTACTCCAGCAAAGGTTGATTTCTACCCCACTCTGCATGTCCCATGTGGAAATGCACTGAGGGCTCAGCCCATGCTGGGGACATGGTGGCCAGGCTGCCTGAGGCTTTCTGTTCCAAGTCTTCTGGCTCTAGTTTCTTTAATCATTCCTTACACAACAATTTCAGTAGCAAGCGTGATACTAATCAGAGGACGACTGCTACTGTCTGATGCCTGCTGCTGGCATCTTTGAGCATGAACAAACAGCACCCTCTGCCCTGTGCAAGTACCAACATTTGAGGAAAAGGACAAGTGATAAGCCATATGGGAGAATTAGAAGCTTTGTTTCCGATAATGCTGATTGTGCAGCATGTGGCTTATGCCTGTGACAATTTGGGTTTCCAGAAACTGGCCTTCTGAGCTAGCTTCACACACCTCCAGCAAGGTGAGACTGAAGCCTGGACTCCACTGTCCCAACAATCAGGCCACCAGAAGATTTCTGGGCTGGGCATGCACCTGGAATGGGACTTTAGAGGAATGAGCCATTTCATTAAGTCTTCATGGAAACACTGCAAAGTAGATATTTGTACAGGCTGAGTATCCCTTATCCAAAATGCTTAAAACCAGAACTATTTTGAATTTCTGATTTTTTCAAGTTTTGGAATATTTGTATTATGTACTTCCTGTTGAGCATCCCAAATCTTAAAATCCAAAATCCCAAATGCTCCATGAGCATTTCCTTTGGGAGTCCTGTCAATGCTGAAAAGTTTTGAATTTTGGAGCATTTCAGATTTTGAGTTTTTGGATTTGAGATGCTTAACCTGTATTTATATTTTACAGGTGAGGAAACTGAGGCACAGGGAAGTTTAGGAACCTCCCCAAGGCCACACAGCCTGTGTTCCCATGGCCCATCCCATATTATAACCCTACAGTGAGTCTGCCGTGCTGGGCTGGACCCTGTCTTTGCTGTGGGGCGAGCTTGCCTGGTGAACATGCCTTTCTCTGACTCCTCCACCCAGGAGATTCCAATGTCCTCCCAGAACTGGCTCAGACTCACACAGAAGCTGTCCCCTCTGGGGCTCTGAGTCTGGCTATGTGAATACCCAACAAGGGACAACAACCAACAGCCTCATACTCTCCAGGAGCTGGTGGGGTGCTTGAAGTAGTTTGTTGTTGTTTGTTGTCTTTGTTTGTTCATCCTTTCTCAGGGCTCAGGAAAGGACCTGAGTTGACACCCGACCCACCCAGTCCTTATGTATTTACTGTCACCCACCGCCAGAGGGTAGCATTCTTCCAGGGCAGGACCTGGGCCTCATCTCTCTCCCAGTAGGCAGCATGTTTGCTTGTTAGTTGTTTGAACAAATGCCCACCCTGGGGTCAGGGAGGGGGCCCAAGGGAGGGAATGAACACGTAACCTGTGCTTCCCTTTTTGGACTCAGTTCCCCTCTGTGAGAACCCAGAAGCTCCTGACTGTTGTCATCACTTTACAATAGGGCTCGGAGGTGCCACCAGCAGGGCAGAGCTCATACTTCCAGCCAGAGTTTCACATACTGAGACCGCACATGGAATTCCTGAGTTCTGGGCCCTGCACCCTGCTGGGTCATGGAGAAGGTCATTGCCCTGTTGTCCCTGGCTGAGCATGGGACCTACTCGGTGTGCTCCCCTCTTGTGTGTCTCAGGGCAGAGTGGGGTGCTGTCTGCAGAGGAAACTGACCTGGACCACCCCCCAACTCTCAGTAGGAGCAGAGGGTGTAGCCAGGACAGCCGGGCCTAGGAGTGAGAAAACGTGCCTTCCTGGCCTCCACGGGGCAGGGCACTTAACCTGCTGGACCTCAATTTCCCCATCTGTCTGCTGGGGATTATTATTTCCAGACTGTATTTTTTGGGACTTCTTTTGGCTATCAGATTAAGCAGTGAATACGTTAAAAAAAAATTTTATTGTGGTAAGATACACATAGCACAAAAGTTATCATCTTCACTTTTTCTTGTGAACAGTTGGGAGTATTAAATGCATTCATAATGTCATGTAACATTCACCATGATCCGTCTCCATAACTCTTTTCCCCTTGCAAAACTGCACCTCTGTCCCATTTAACGAGAACTCCCTAATCCCTCCTCTGCCCACCTGTTGCAACCACCATCCTACCTTCTGTTTATATGAATTTGATGACTCTAAGAACCTGATATAAGTGGAATCCTTTGTCTTTTTGTGACTGGCTTATTTCACTTAGAATAATGTCCTCAAGTTTCACCTACACTGTAGCACATGTCAGAAATTCCTTTCTTTTTAAAGGTAAATAATATTCCCTGTATAGATATAGCACTTTTGCTTATCCATTTATCTGACTATAGACATGGGTTGCTTCCACATTTTAGCTATTATAAATAATGCTGCTATAACATGAGTGTATAAATATCTATTTAAGACCCTTCTTTCAATTCTTTTGCATGCATGCCCAGAAGCAGAATGAATTACTTGGTCATACGGTAATCCTATTTTTAATTTTTTGAGGAACCACCATACTGTTTTTCACAGTGAGTATACCCTCTGACGTTCCCACCAACAGTACACAGGATTTCAATTTCTCCACATCCTTGCCAACAATTATTATTTTCTGTTCTTTTTTTAATAGCAGCCATTTTAATAGGTGTGAGGTGGTACTCATTGCAGTTTTTTTTTATTTTTGCATTTTTTTAATGATTAGTGATGTTGAGCATCTTTTCATGCACTTGGGGGCCTTTGTATATCTTCTTTGGAGGAATGTCTATTCAAGTCCTTTGTCCATTTCTTAATAAGGTTGCTTGTTTTTTGGTTGTTGACTTTTAAGAGTTCTGTATATATTCTGGACATTAATTCTTTATCAGATAAATGATTTGAAAATATTTTTTCACATTCTATGGATGTCTTTTTACTCTGTTGATAGTGGCTTCTGGTGCCTAACCTTAAAATTTTCATGAATTCCAATTTGCCTGATTTTTCCTTTGGTTGCCTGTGCCTTTGGTGTCATATCTAAGAAATCATCTCCAAATCCAATGTCATGAAGCTTTCCCCTAAGTTTTCTTCTAGGAGTTTCATAGTTTTGGCTCTTACATTTAGGTCTTTGATCCATTTTGAGTTAATTTTTTGTTATTTTTGTTTTATAATTTAATTTAATTTAATTTTACTTCTCAAAATACATTGTACTTGATTTTCATGCCCCTTTACCCATTCTTTTCCACCCCTTCCTCTCCTCCCCATCGTATCTGTGCACTTGGCTTAAATAGTTCAAGGAATTTTTGTGGTTATTCTGTCTTCTTCCCCCCACCCTTTATTTGTTTGGGTGTTTATTTATTTATTTATTTTTAACTCCCACAAATAAGTGAGAACATGTGGTATTTCTCTTTCTGTGTCTGACTTGTTTCACTTAATATAATTTTCTCTAAGTCCATCCATGTTGTTGTGAATGGCAGTATTTCATTCTTTTTTATAGCAGAGTAGTATTCCATTGTGTAGATGTGCCACAGCTTCCTTATCCACTCATCAGATGATGGATATTTGGGCTGGTTCCAACTCTTAGCTATTGTAAATAGTGCTGCAATAAACACTGGAGTACAGGTATCCCTTCAGCGTGATGATTTCCATTCTTCTGGGTATATTCCCAGCAGTGGGACAGCTGGGTCATATGGTAGATCTATCTGTAATTGTTTGAGGAACCTCCATATCATTTTCCATAAAGGCTGTACCATTTTGCAGCTCCACCAACAGTGGATAATAGTTCCTTTATCTCCACAACCTCTCTAGCACTTATCATTCTCAGTCTTTTGGATATTAGCCATCCTGACTGGAGTAAGATGGTATCTCAGTGTGGTTTTAATTTGCATTTCCCGGATGCTGAGTGATGTTGAGCACTTTTTCATGTGTCTGTTGGCCATTGGTATATCTTCCTTTGAGAAATGTCTGTTCGGCTCCTTTCCCCATTTTTTAATTCGGTTATTTGGTTTTTTGCTGTAAAGTTGTTTGAGTTTCTTGTATGTTCTGGATATTAATCCTTTGTCAGATGTATATTTAGCAAATATTTTCACCCACTCTGTTCATTGTAATTTTTACTCTGTTGATTGTTTCTTTTGCTGTGCAGAAGCTTTTTAGTTTGATATAATCCCATTTGTTTATTTTACCTTTAGTTGCCTGTGCTTTTTGGGTCCTATTCATGAATTTTGTGCCCATTCCTATTTCCTGGAGTGTTTCCCCTATGTTTTCTTTAAGGAGTTTTATTGTTTCAGGATGTATATTTAATTATTTAATCCATTTTGAGTTGATTTTGGTATATGGTGAGAGATACAGGTCTAGTTTCATTCTCCTACATATGATTATCCAGTTATCCCAGCACCATGTGTTGAAAAGGCAGTCTCTTCCCCAGTATGTAGACTTGCTGCCTTTGCCAAAGATCAGATGGCTGTAGGCATATGGTTAATTTCTGGGCTCTCTATTCTGTTCCATTGATCTGTGTGTCTGTTTTTAATGCCAGTACCGTGCTGTTTTGGTTATTATAGCTTTTTAATATAGTTTAAAGTCAGGTAGTGTTATGCCACCAGCTTTATTTATTTATTTATTTATTTATTTATTTTTGCTCAGAATTGCTTTGATATGCATGGTCTTTTGTCTTTCCATATAAATATCTGGATAGCTTTTTCCATCTCAGAGAAAAATGTGATTGGAATTTTGATGGGGATTGCATTGAATCTGTAGATCACTTTGGGTAATATGGATATTTTCACAATGTTAATTCTTCCAATCCAAGAGCAAGGGATATCTTTCCATCTTCTTGTGTCCTCTTTAATTTCTCTCAACAGTGGTTTGTAGTTCTCTTTATAGAGATTTTTCACCTCCTTGGTCAGCTTTATTCCTAAATATTTTATTTTTTTGGTGGCTATTGTAAATAGGCTAGCTTTCTTGATTTCTTTTTCTGCATGTTCACTGGTGGAGTATAGAAATGCTACTGATTTGTGTGTGTTGATTTTGTACCCGACAACTTTGCTGAAATCGTTTATCAACTCTAGGAGTTTTTTTTATAGAAGCTTAGGCTGTTCAATATATAGGATCATGTCATGTGAAACAAGGCATGACTTGAAGTCATGTGCTTGACTTCATCCTTTCCAATCTGGGTGCCTTTATGTCCTTCTCTTCTCTGATCACTCTGGCTAGTACTTCCAACACTGTGTTAAATAGGAGTGGTGAGAGTGGGCATCCTTGTCTGGTTCCTGTTTTTAAGGGAAAAGCTTTCAGCTTTACCCCATTCAGGATGATATTGGCAGTGAGCTTATCGTATATGGCTTTAATTATGTTCAAATCCCTTCTGTCTATGCCTAACTTGTAGAGAGTCTTTATCATGAAAGGATGTTGAATTTTGTCAAATGCTTTTTCAGAGTCGATAGAGATGATCATGTGGTTTTTGTTTGCTTTTATTAACATGGTGTATCACATTTATTGATTTTTGTATGTTGAACCAACCTTGCGTCCCTGGGATGAATCCCATTTGAGCATGGTGTATAATTTTCTGTATGTGTTGCTGTATTCTGTTAGCTAGTATTTTAATGAGGATTTTTGCATCTATATTCATCAAGGATATTGGCCTGTAGTTTTCTATTTTTGATGCATCTTTGTCTGGTTTTGGTATCAGGGTGATATTTTCTTCATAGAATGAGTTTGGGAGAATGGCCTCTGTTTTAATCTTTAACAGTTTGTAGAGAATTGATATCAGTTCCTCTTTGAAGATTTGGTAGAACTCTGCAGTGAACCCGTCTGGTCCTGGGCTTTTCTTTGTTGGGAGCCTTCTGATAACAGCTTCAATCTCTTTTATTGTTATTGGTCTGTTCAGATTTTCTATATCTTCTTGGCTCAGTTTTGGTAATTTGTATGCATCCAGAAATTTATCCATTTCCTCCAGATTTTCAAATTTGTTGGTATATAGATGTTTATAGTAGTTTCTAAAGTCTTTAATGATTCCTTGTATTTCTGAGGTGTCAGTTCTAATATCACCTTTTTCATTTCTAATTTTTGTTATTTGGGTCTTTTCTCTTCTTTCCTTAGTCTTGCTAAAGGTTTGTCGATTTTATTAATCTTTTAAAGAACCAACTTTTCGTTTCATTGATCTTTTGTATTGTTTTTCATGTTTCTATTTCATTTAGTTCTGCTCTGATCTTAATTATTTCTTTCCATCTACTAACTTTAGGTTTGGATTGTTCTTGTTTTTCTGGATCTTTAAGGTGAAGTGTTAGGTTATTTATTTGCCATCTTCCCATTCTTCTGAATGGAGCATTTAATGCAATAAATTTCCCCCTTAAAACTGCTTTTGCAGTATCCCACAGGTTTTGATGTGTCATTATTTTCATTAGTTTCAAGAAATTTTTTGATCTCCTGTTTAATTTCTTCTTGGACCCACATGTCATTAAGTAGAATGTTGTTTGATTACCATGAGTTTGTATAGTTTTCAGAGCTTCATTTATTATTGACTTCTAATTTTAATCCATTGTGATCAGAAAAAATACATGGAATAATTCCAAGTTTTTTAAGTTTGTTGAGACTTGCTTTGTGACCTAACGTGTGGTCTATTCTGGAGAATGTTCCATGTGCTAATGAGAAGAATGAGTATTCTGAGGTTGTTGGGTGGAATGTTCTGTAGATATCTGCCAAATCCAATTGGTCTAAAGTATTGTTTAGATCTTGTGTTTCTCTGTTGATTTTTTGCCTAGATGATCTGTCCAATGATGAGAGTTGGGTGTTCAGGTCCCCTGCTGTTATGGTGTTAGTGTCTGTTTCTTTTTTTAGATCTAATAGTGTTTGCTTTGTAAATATGGCTGCTCTGACATTAGGTGTATATATATTTATGATTGTTATGTCTTCTTGATGGATCAATCCTTTTATCAGTATGTATTGGCCATCTTTATCTCTTTTAATGGTTTTTGCTTTAAAGTCTATTTTATCTTACATAGGAATAGCTACTCTAGCTCGTTTTTCATTTCTACTTGCATGATATATCTTTTTCCATCCTTTCACTCTTAGTCTATGTGTGTCTTTACAGGTCGAGTCTCTTGGAGACAGCATATTGTTGGGTCCATCTTTTTAATCCAGTCAGTCAGTCTGTGTCTTTTGAATGGGGAATTTAGTCCCTTTACATTCAGAGTTATTGTTAAAAGGTGTTGATTTACTCCTAGCATTATACTAATTTTTGTTTTGATGTCTTAAGTATCTTTTGTTCCTTTCTTTCAAATTTTCTGTTTGTCTTCTGTATTTGTTGGTTTCTTGGGGTGATAGATAAACTAGTTTTTCTCTCTTTTGCTAGCATTTTTGTTTTGCTGGTAGGTTTTGTTCTTTCTTGAGTATTTATGGCAGTGATGGTTGTTTTTCAGGTATCAAACCCAGTACTGCCTTGAGAATTTCTTGTAGGGCTGGTTGTGTGGTGGTGAACTCCCGCAGTTTTTGTTTGTCTGAGAAAGGTACTATTTGTCCTTCATTTTGGAAGGATAGCTTTGCTGGGTAAAGTATTCTTGGCTGACAATTTTTGTCCTTTAGTATTTTGAATGTATCATCCCCTTCTTTTCTGGCTTTTAGGGTTTCTGATGAAAAGTCTGATGTTATTCTGATTGGGGCTCCCTTACAGATGACTTGCTGCTTCTCTCTTGCAGCTTTTAAGATTCTCTCTTTGTCTTTGAGTTTTGCCAGTTTGACTATAACATGCCTTGGAGAGGACGTTTTGGGCTTGAATGTGTTTGGGGGTCTTTGGGCCTCCTGAATCTGAATATATGTGACTTTCTCTATACCTGGAAGTTTTCTGTTTTTAATGCCATTTCCTTTTTCCTTTCCTTCTGGAATACCCATGATTAGGATATTTGAGTGCTTAAGTTTGTCAGTTGTCTCTCTTAAATTTCCTTCAATTTTTTGATTCTTTTTTCTTTTTTCTGGTCTGCCTGTGATAATTCAAACAACCTTTCTTCAAGGTTAGAAATTCTCTCTTCTGCTTGTTCAAGTCTGCTGGTTAAACTCTCTGTTGTATTTTTTATTTTGTTGAATGAATCCTTCAGCTCCACAAGCTCAGCTACATTCTTTTTCAAGGCATTGATTTCTTTCTACATTTCTTCTTTCAGATCCTGTATGTTTTTTCTCATTTCATTGTGTTATTTCACTGAGTTTTCTTGTATCTCATTTAGTTTCCTTAGAACCGTTACTCTAAATTCCTTGTCTGTCATTTCAAAGACTTCCTGTTCTATAGGATCTAGCACTTGTAAGTTATTAATTTCCTTTGGTGGCGATGTACTTTCTTGATTTTTCATATTTCTGGTTTCTTTCCTTTGGTGTTTTGTCATTGTGGCGGGTGGTATCCCTGTTCATTCGTTTCACCCTGATGTCTGGGTTGGCTCCTGAAGGGTCTACTGCTTCTGGACAGCAGAAACCAGCCTGGACTGGAAGTCCCACCCCACCTGCCTTCACTGGCTGTCGGGTGGCATGGGAGTCTAGAGCCTCTCAAGTCACTCACAGAGACAGATGGCCTGGGCTGGAAGTCCTGCCCCACCTGCGTTCACCAGCTCCTCTGACTCAGGGCTTAGGATCCTGGGGCCTCTCAGGCCACTCATGGAGACGGGACAGCCTGGGCTGATTCTCACTCCCTCAGCCTTCACTGGCTCATCTGGCTTAAGGCTTAGGAACCCGTGCCTCTCAGATGGCTCACGGAGATGGGACAGCCTGCACTGGAAGTCCCGCCCCAGCCATGCCTGCCTTCTCTAGCCGGCAGGCTCAGGGCGTGTGGCCCAAAAGTTCTAAAGTCTCTCTACAAAATGGGGAGCAACCGGAACTGGGGTCCTACGGCAGGTGGCTTCTGTCTGTTCCAGCACAGATTTGGGGTCCTCTGTTGCTGTTCCTCAAAAGCTGCAAATTGGTCACTCTGTGGGAGAGAGCAACACCAAGAACCAACTACTACGCCGTCTTGACCCCTCCTGAATTAATTTTTGTATATGGTGTTAGGTAAGTGTCCAACTTCATTCTTTTGCATGTGGATATACAGTTTTCCCAGCAGCATTTGTTGAAAAGACTATTTTTTCCCCATTGTATTGGCACCGTTGCCAAAAATCATTTGACCTTATATGTGAGGGCTTATTTTGGGCTCTGCTGTGGTTTGAATGTTCCCCCAGGCTCAGATTGGAACAGAATCCCCAAATGGTGGTGGAAGATGGGGCCTTTAAGAGGTGATTGGATCACGAAGACTGTACCCTCTTGAATGGATTGATCCATTCATGGGGTAATGGGTTGATGTAATAAGGTGTCATGGGTGTGGACTGGTGGCTTTATAAGGAGAAAAAGTGAGAAAGTTAGCTGTCTTGCTCATACCATCCTTGCCATGTGATTGCCTGCATTGACGTGGGACCCCGTAGAGTTCCCGCCCAGAAGAAGGCCCTCACCAGATGTGACCCTGGACCTTGGACTTTCTGTCCTCTGAAACTGTAATAAATAAATTTCATTTCTTATAAATTACCCAGTTTCAGGTATTTTGTTATAAGCAACAGAAGACAGTCTAATACAGAAAATTGGAAAAGCTGTTTTGGGGGTCAGAGAGATTGATGACTTCAATAAGGTCACAGCTGAATCCAGGTCTTGAGACACTCAGGTCTGGCATCATCCTAGGTGCTAGGTGATGTTTGTATCATTAATGAAATTTGTTGTGGTTGGACGTCTCAAGGTGAGTCACTTGTTTGGGAAACAGCTGGTATCCATCGATTAGAATGAATCGTGTGACGTTGCGGATATTTCACCATTCTGGCCTACCAACATAATAATTTCATTTGACTCGACCTAGAGCTTCATGTACACATTCATCCTAGGGAGTGGTTGGACAGTGACTATAAGATTAGCAGGGGATGGGCAGTGCCTTCCACAGGACAAGACCACTCCTGGGAGGGTCAGGAGGAGCAGACTCCTTCAGCTGGGCCCAGGGGGCTTCCTGGCAGCTGTAGCCCTTCAGCAAGGCCTTGGAGAACGGGAAGGGGCCCCATGGCCCTTATGACAAGGGCTTCTCGGGGACAGCTTCCTGCCTGCCACTCCACCAGAGCTGGGGTTGCCCTGAGAAGACCACAGGAGAACTATGGCAGGAAGACGCCAGGTTGCACATGGCCCCAGTCAGAGGTCAGCCAGGGGAAGGC
This sequence comes from Galeopterus variegatus, assembly GCF_000696425.1. Classification (NCBI taxonomy): domain Eukaryota; kingdom Metazoa; phylum Chordata; class Mammalia; order Dermoptera; family Cynocephalidae; genus Galeopterus; species Galeopterus variegatus. The sequence goes on along the minus strand of NW_007739587.1, from coordinate 1,452 downwards.
AGGCAGGGATTGTGGGTGTCGATGGTGCTGTCCGTTCTCTCCCATAGCCAAGGAATCCCATCAATGACCTTCCAGATTCATGTACGGCACCATGGCCACATGGTTGGGAAGAAGAGGATATGGGGTAAATGGTCTTGGGAGCCTAGTGGTCCTGGGTCAGCTTGAGGAGGAGATAGAGACCAAGACCCAGAGAACCTCTTCTTTACCTTGGGAGAAGGGACCTGCTCCTAAGCAGAGGTGTGTGAAGGTTCTTAGGGCAGCGATGGAATGACAAGGACAGAAGTAGGTGTTTCAGTCTAGCCCCAAGGAGAAAGGACTGTGGGAACAATCTGCCTCAGCTGTCTGCAGGAAATATCCTTTGAGATTTGGGGCCCAAGCCAGGTCAGGGGACAAAGTGGGACAAGAAGGGGACAGGGTCTTCTTTCTTCTGTTGCTGGGGACCCAGCAGCTTGATGCCAGGGTGTGAGCTGACAGCCCTGGGTGCCACGGGAGGGGCAGCCATGTTGGCATGGCCTACCCTGCAGGGGAGGGAGGACAAGCTGGTGTGTGAGCCATGCCACCCCCCTTGGGATTCCATAAGCATGAGGGCCCAGAGCCTGTGAGGTGTGGCTTCAGCCACATTCACCCTTGCCCTGCACCTGCCCACACAGTGCAGGTGCTTCATAAATGGTCAGCGGACACCTGAGAGAATGCTGTGACCTAGGTGCCCCAGAGAACCTCAGTGCACACAGGGAGACTCGGAGACCACAGGATGAAGGATTTGCAGGTCTCCCTCAGGTGAGGGCCAGTCAGACCCTCTTTAATGTCATCAAGGGAGGGGGCCTGGGCTGGAGGGCAGAGGCTGTTATTTCTGTGTGGGATTCATCACTTTTCCCATGAAGAGGATGGTCTTGCTGATGTGATCATAGATCATGAAAAGGAAGGGGCTGTCGAGCTTGACTGTGATGGGTAAAGACATGGGCATGATTTCCAATATCGTGGCCCCAGTGGCTTCTGTCCCTTTCTCATCCATGGTGAGCAGAGCCTTATGCACGGCCTGGAGGGGAGAGAAGCAGAGGTATTTTGAGAGTGTGTCGTCCCCCAGCCCAGGCCCGGAGACAAGGCCCCCTGCAGACAGCAACATCCAAGAAGGCTCACTGGAGCCTTTCTCCACCTGGACGGTCCTGTCCTGTCCCCTCCCTCTGCGGTCACACAGGGCCTTTCTTTCTCCCTAAGCCTCTGCCTTTGTCGGCCAGCTCCCCTCCCCCTTCCTGGGACACCCCCACAGCTCCAGGAGGCAGAGGATCGTCCTGCACGGAACTCTGCCTCCACAGACCTGTGCTTCTAGGACATGACTGTAATCACTCGGATGGGACATTCACAGGCTTTGTCCACAGCCAGGGCCACAGTATGCAGCTTAGAACTGAGCAGCTGTTCTTCAGTCACCTTTTTTTTTTTTTTTTTTTTTTTTTT
>NW_007739586.1:30361-35329 GCF_000696425.1 Galeopterus variegatus | reverse complement strand
GAGGAAGATATAACAACCACAATTATTTTTTTTTTGAAGTTCTTACAACAAGCAAATGGAGAGGACATACTTGGGTGGGAGGGGGGAGAGGGAAGAGGGAGGGAGGTTTCGGTGATGGGATATAATAATCAACTACATTGTATATTGACAAAATAAAAATAATAAAAAAAATTAAAAAATAAAAAAATAAAATAAAATAAAATCTTCAAATGTCATCCAATGTATTAGTGATCAAATAATTTAAAGCTGCTTAACTCTCAGAGATTTCATGAAGCTAAGTAAAAACTAATATGTAAGGTCTGAATGTTTATTGTTTGGATACCTTTTATATTTCCTTGAACTGAATTATCTGTCATTATAAACATATGGCAAATGAAAAAAAAAATAATAAATAAATAAATAAAAAGACAAGTTGGATAACACGTGCTATGACTTGGTGAGGGAGAAGTTGATCCCTGAAATACGTCTGAATTTAAATGTATTATCTGTCAGCTCGGTGGTCTGTGAAGAAAGCCACAATCAATGAGTCACTAAAGATTCATGGAGTTATTCCAGGAGAGCCTTATTTTATATTTTGATAGAGTTGACTAATTGGTAAATTAAAGAAATTATGTAGGCCAATGTATCTGCATTTCAACAGATGGTGACTTGGTTCCTGGATAACAGAACATTTAAATGGATTTCAAATTGGATCAGCAGTGTTAGATTCTTGAATGAGAAGAGATCCAAAAATAAGTGGAATCAACAAAGAGGAATGCTTTTATATTAAAGATTTAATGAAGTCTGGCTTGTCTGGAAAGTCCTGAATTTGTTATTTCATGTTTCAACCACCTGGCATCAGATTTGAACTGAGGCTTGACTCATTTAATTGTGAGCTTCTGTTGTAAGAAGTAAGGATTGGAAGCTCTTGATTAATACTCAACAGTAAAGAAAAGTTATCTGATGCACTGTGAAAAACAATTATTTTGTAGAATTGTTGGCTCACACATGCAGAAATGATTTGGGTTCTCCTCATGGTATAACATTCGGTAGCCCACCACTGAGGACCCTACTGAATTAAGAAAACAAACAAACAAACAAACAAACAAAAACAGTAAGCCTATGCATGACTGCGAGATTCTGCATATAGTGACCATAATGTGTTGAATCAACAGATATCAACTTGGAAACATATCTTTGCATATATACTGAGTAATACAAGGTGTCCTTATCAATTATTTGGCTCTTTGACTCTCTATGACAACCCCTCTCAAACACTTTTACTTCCTAAAGTTTCCAGGAAGGGAATATTCAGATAAGATCATTGGCTGGTGCTATATGGTTCCTCAAACTCCTGATTCAGCCATCATTGGGACTATAAATTAGTACAACCACTATGGAAAATAGTATGGAGTTTTCTCAAACAACTACAGACAGATCTTCCATATGATCCAGCAATCCCAGTTCAAGGTGTATACCCAGAGGAATAGAAATCATCATGTTGAAGGGATACTTGTACTCCTGTGTTCATCATGGCTCTGTTTACAATAGTCAAGACATGGAACCAACCTAAATGTCCATCAATGGATGACTGGGTAAGGAAACTGTGGTATATATACACCATGGAATACTACTCTGCCATAAAAAAAAAAAAGACATACTCCCATTTGTAACAACATGGATGAGCCTGGAGAAACTTATGTTGAGTGAAACAAGCAAAGCACAGAGGGATAAATATCACATGTGCTCACTCATATGTGGGAGCTAAGAGAGAAAGAAAGGAAGGGAAGAAAGACCACAGTAGTATGTTGGACTTGCAGAGGGAGAGAACATTCCTTGGGCTACAAAGTGGAGCTGGGAGGAAAGAGGGGATGGAGAAGGAGGTTGGGGATAATTGGGTGGTGGACACAGGGTATAAATGCAATTTGTGGTAATGGGTATGCTGCCAGTATGAATCTGGCCCTCACATCATGGGCATGAGGGGTGACAATCAGCTTTGTATCTTACAAATATTCATAACCAGTAAAAATAAATAAATAAATAAGCTACATATTTGGTTTTATGAAATAAAAATAATCTACAAGTATTTAATTTAAAATTTTAAATTTAGTATGCAAAAAAATCTATTAAGTATTACTGATACTGATAAGATTTATTAGCTTTCATTTAATGGTAGCTTCAACCTCTTCATGGGTGCTCATTCAACAGCTGCTTGTGGGCCAAGGTGTCAATGAACAAAATATTCTAAAAATTAGCTATAGGCAATACAAGCACAATGTCAGAATTAAAAAAAAATTACTAGTATCCATTCCAGCACATAATTTTAATTTTACAGCTATAGGCTTTAAATAGCACTCCTATTACTAGAGTAATTAATACCAAAAACAAAACCATAATAATTGAATTTTGCTTTTTAAAAAATCATTTTATAATTAACCAAGTAGTGATGTTAACATCCCTTTAATCTTGCCTCTTCTACATTATGATCAAGTCACAGACTTTATTAAACTGAACTTTAAAAAGAGAAATTAGAACGAGTGAGACTTACCAATGTACAACCTCCCCCTGCAAGATGATTAATGGCTGGAGGATGGAAAGTATCAAACTCCTCAAGATTTCCCTGAAAGAGAGACACATTTTAATTCACATTTTTTGCCAGTTTTATTATGCCAAGTCTATGTCAGTTGGTCAGATGAAAAAGAGAGCAGTACAAATTGGCACCTTATAGATTACCGAAATTGACAAATTAATGCTAAGAAATAATACCGTAAAATGGGATTCTATATTACTTCCTTGATGTAAAGTGCTTTATACCATAATATTTAAAGAATATATGTAAGCCTAAAATCTTTCTCTGATATAAAAGTTCATGCAATAGGACATTAATTTGTTCATTAACCACAAATGTTTTTCTTTTCCTAAACGACAATTAACTTTATTAAAACATAATTTATATTTTATCCACAAGATCTTGAAATCTGTATTTGTTTTTCTTGGTGCATAAGAAAAAAAAAACACTCACAATTTTTTTCTAATGTTATACTACTGATTATTCAGATGTGTTCTCATAGATTCAGAAAGCATTAAGTCTATGAAATCATGATTATTATCTATGGTGCTCTTGTCCCACATCCAAACAATTGTAGTACTCTGGGACAGTTGACAATCTTTTACTTAACAGCTCAGTAGTAAACGTAATATCTGAGGCCATCACTATAATAAATAATGTACACCAAAACCCCTTAATAAATATATCAGGATAGAAAATACGCTAGTCATACCAGAGTATCTATCAAAGAGCACAGATCGAAGAAAAGTCATCTATAATTAAACATTTACTTAAAATCACACATTTAATGGCAGAATTTGTGGCCAGAACCAAGTGGTCTCATCAACTGCTTAATGATCAGGCTGGTCATTTGCTCCTGAAGTACAAAAAGGAATCTGCAAAACTTCTGCCATTTACTGATGTTAAAGGAATGAGCTTTTAGGGTTCATCACGACTCCTACATCTGATCCCTTTCCTTTACACACCTAAGTTTCTAACATTTCTTTCTTCCTAGAATGTTCACTTGCTACCTATTCAAATGCTACTCCCTGTTTATAAACCAAGATCTAATGTCACCTACTGCATAAAGCCATAATTTCTTTTGAATTTCTGTTGTACTCCTAGGCTTGATCTAATACTAGCACACATTCCATCATATATTTTTCATACTTTTTTCATATATGTGCCTTACTTATCAAGTAAATTTTTAGTTCAGCAATCTTGTTTTATATTCTGTGTATATTCAAAATCCAGTAGAATTTTGATTACCTAGAGAGTTTTGGTGCTACCTACCCGTGCCTGAAATGATCAATGCCAAAATCTTCATTGGATGACTAAGAAATGATTTTTCATTTTGAAAGGAAGAAATGTCTATTCTGGATAATCTGACAAATGATTGTTGCTCAGGACTAAAAGAAAACCAAATTGGAACTACTTTGCTCTACATGCCTTTAATGAATAACATTAAAATCTTACACTGTACTACGATAACCTTCGGCTGAACTTATCAGAACCTGAGAAAATAATATTTACTGAGCACTTAAGATGTGCCAGGTGCCTTACATACATTGCGCTAATCTTCAAAACAACCCAATAAGGTAGAAGGTACTATTGATTGCCCTTCTTTTCAGATGAGAAACCTGAGACAGCAAAGTTCAATTACTTGACCAAAGCCTCTAAGTCAGTAAATTGGAGGAGCTGGAATTCAAATGCAGGAAGTCTGACTCAGGGTCTTTCATTCTAGCTACGATAATGTGCTACCAGTATCTTAAAAATTACAAATGCTAGGTAAATGAAAGGAAATGCCAGAAAAAAAGGAATGAGAAAGACATTCAACAAATTAATAAAGTGTGGAACTGACATTAAAAAAAAAAGGTAGCAATTCCTAAAGGATTCTACTCTTCACAGCCCTCCCTCCAGCATACTTCAGGTAATCTCACGATCAATGTTTCCTTACAAATGAGTCAATAAGTTATACAGCCATTATCTATATGTAGGATTATATTTGGGAGTTTGACAAGAAAAATGAAATTCCTTTCTGGATATTTACACCTGCATTTGCCACTATCAAACATCTTTTATAATACATTAGAATTTAAATTATGAAATGTAAGTAAAATTTAAAATGGCTTTTAAATAATATCTCACCATTCACTTCTCCATTTTTGAATATCTTAAGCATTTGTATAATACCATTAACAATTAAAGCATCTGTAAGACCTAATATAATTTGGAGCTTTTTGTGCTATAAATTTATTTCCCTAAACCAGCCTTTTTCCCTAAGCCAGCCCTTTACCATAAGCCAGCCCTTTATATTCCAAAAATAAAGCAATACTTAATAATGGAGGCATTCAAAATTTATACATGGGAATACTCTTACCCTTTCTTTCTGGAAGCTGATTTACGAGTTATCAGATTTATTATGAAAATCATTTTTTTTT
>NW_007739586.1:8811-29379 GCF_000696425.1 Galeopterus variegatus | reverse complement strand
ACACACACACACACACACACACACACAGACGAGCAAGTGGGTTGTGTAAAAAATGCTATGCTTAAGCCCATTACATAGATAAGACTTGTCACTATAAGTTTAGAAGCCCATTCACCATTCTTCAAACACACCAGTCATTTTCAAAAATTTCATCAGCATCAAAGTCACAAATTATATCCTATTCATGGTCACTGATTTTAATTCTTAGAATAATAAAGCTGACTATAAAATATGTTATAAACACAAGCAGTTAAGGAGATGTGTAATACTGGGTGATGGATCTTGGATGTGACTGGCACCATTTTACACACACTGAGCACAAAATGGCCACCAGCCTTTCCCTTACAAGAAACCCCGCAGTTTTGGAGAAATAGAAACTCCTCTACTTCCACATGGGTGCAACCTTCCACCTGATTGCCTCAGCCAGCCTCATCTTCCACACCAGCACCAAACCCCTCCCTGATTATTCTGTAAGACCTAATATAATTTGGAGCTTTTTGTGCTATAAATTTATTTCCCTAAACCAGCCCTTTTCCCTAAGCCAGCCCTTTACCATAAGCCAGCCCTTTATATTCCAAAAATAAAGCAATACTTAATAATGGAGGAATTCAAAATTTATACATGGGAATACTCTTACCCTTTCTTTCTGGAAGCTGATTTACGAGTTATCAGATTTATTATGAAAATCATTTTTTTTTAAGATTTGTAGAATGACCTTAACTTTGAGATAGATATAGCTGAAGCACCCCCTCCTTTTAAGGGTTAGGAAAAATGAATCGTGAACCCAATGTTATACAATTGGTTCTTAGAAGAGCTTGAATTTTTCCTCTGCTCTTTGAAGCTGGCTTTCCTGTTGTTTCTCTTTGTTTTATTTCTTATGTGTTGTATTGTTTTCATCTTCTGGCACTTTATACTTTGCTTTCAGCTTTCACAGAAAGTAGTGAATAACAGGCTGTCACACACACACACATACACACACAGACGAGCAAGTGGGTTGTGTAAAAAATGCTATGCTTAAGCCCATTACATAGATAAGACTTGTCACTATAAGTTTAGAAGCCCATTCACCATTCTTCAAACACACCAGTCATTTTCAAAAATTTCATCAGCATCAAAGTCACAAATTATATCCTATTCATGGTCACTGATTTTAATTCTTAGAATAATAAAGCTGACTATAAAATATGTTATAAACACAAGCAGTTAAGGAGATGTGTAATACTGGGTGATGGATCTTGGATGTGACTGGCACCATTTTACACACACTGAGCACAAAATGGCCACCAGCCTTTCCCTTACAAGAAACCCCGCAGTTTTGGAGAAATAGAAACTCCTCTACTTCCACATGGGTGCAACCTTCCACCTGATTGCCTCAGCCAGCCTCATCTTCCACACCAGCACCAAACCCCTCCCTGATTATGTCAGCCTTCCTTACAACCTATATAAGCTCTACCACCCCCAGGCCTGGTGCTGCTCTCCATTTTGAGTGCAGCTTGGCAGATTCTTTTCCTTTAATAAAGCTTGATTGGTACCTGGTGTTTCGGCTCACTTTCTTTCACTGGGCAAGAGAGAAAATTTACAAAGTACATTTTTTGCTCTAATTATAAAATAAATTATATAAAAGAGGGAGTTTCTGAGGGTTATAAAGGTACACTTACAGGGAAAAATGAAAAGACCCCATGTCTACTTCTTCATACACCCTCTAACCAGGACCTTATCACTTCAGCCTTCCTGACATCTCACCAGCCTGCTAATTAACTATTCCAAACCAATCTGACAATCCATTTCCTCCACTGCAAATCTTGTTTCCCAACTTCAGCAACTTGAGTTCCTTATTGATGAAATTCCTTATTAATATCTTCCCAATTAATAATAACAGTTTACCTTGTCCAAAAATCAGGCAGGAAAAAAAATAAGTGAGTAAGTAATGGAAAACAGCATAATTCTCATGATTAACTCTGGCCCTTGATATGAACCAGAAAGCCTATGTCGTCATTTGTTTGTGCTTATAAGGTAGGAGGATATATACGCCTATAGAAATTACAGAATGGAATATGCCTTACCAATGATCATTTCAGATTCCCGCCGGCCCGCAGCTCTAAAACAAGCTTCACTGTTAGATATTGAGCACTGGCATTTGGCAGCACTCCCAGTGTTCCTCACAGTGCATAAATGAAGAATTAGATATTTCAAAGAAATAAATGTAGAATTAGATATTTTAAAAAAGATACTAGTTTACTTATTATTTCAATAAGAACCAGGACAGGTTAGGGCTGACAATGTGCATACATTAGCAACATCTCTGCTTCCCAAGTCCTGTTTGGATCCTTTTCTCTTTGACATCTGAGACACACAAATGGTAGTTTGTTGAGAGCTAAATGGTGACCAGTGTTACCCACCAGGCGTTATACACTGATGTTTTTGACTTATAAGCCTAGATAAACATTCTAAGGCCCATGGGCTTATTTAATGTCAATTTCATCACGTTTTAGCATCACATTCAGATGATTGCCTATCATAAAATGTACAGCAACTACTTAGATATCAGATATCACCAGAAGACACACAAATACACACACACACAATTGTTGCCAGGATTCTACAAACTACATATATATTTTTGAAATTGGAAACTGATATATTCATTTTACATTTAAGTAATGGATTAGTCAAGACAAGTTTTCAACAGGAATTGACTGCTAATATTTGAAAAAACAACAATCTTTGTTTTGTTAAAAAGTGTCACTTTTACAAAAAATGTTTTATTAAACTGCAACTTTAGTATCTAGAAAAATAATTCCACTGAAGAGAAGTGGAAAAACAGCTCAAATATCTCATCTTAAAGGAAAGAAAAAAAAAAAAAGCAACAAAAAACTCTTCTAGGCTTTAAATTCTAAATAGCTATTACTTTTCTCCATTCTTTTCTCAGTCATGTTCTCTCAAAAAGTGGTTTAATTTCACTAGATCTACTTTTAAACCTTCTCATCACACCTTATACACTTTTTTATACACTTTTTTCAAGATTCCTTCTGCTGACATTGATATACCTGAAGTTGCCTATGACCTCCATATTGACAATTCCAATATAGATTTAAATTCATTTATTTGCCTTATCTAACATCTGGTCCTTTTTACTACTGTTACCATCTTACAGCTTCTCTCCTGACTTCCATGACAACAGTTTTCTCTAATTTTCTTCTTATCACTCTGAGTATTCCTTTTTAATTAATTGACTGCATGTATATCATGATTGTTTTTCTCAGGATTTTGTCTTTGACACTTTGCTCTTCTCATACTATGACATCTCTCACAATGGCTTCATACAAAGCCAAGGTTTTAATAATAACCTATTACCGGATAAATGTCAAACATATAGCCCCCAAACCTGTGTACCAAATTTACCATGGGACACTTCTACATGGATGTCCCAAAGACATCCCCAATTCAACTTTTATTCCATTAATCACTTTTATTCCATTAATCTGCTTCTGCATTCACTATCCCAATGAACGAAAACAATAGATAACTTTTATACCTGACACTTAAAATATCTTATTTAGTTACCCTACAACCTCATAAGAGAGATATTAATATTATCACCATTTTGAAGATTAAAGAACTTATAGTCAATGAAGTAAAGTTACTTGCCCCAATTCACACAGGTAATGAATATTACAGCTGGGATCTAAACAGACTGCCTATACACTTTATCATTACCCCTTGAAAATATTTGTTCAGTTAGACAAATTAAGCACTTTGGAGTCCATCTGGATTTCTCTTTTATTCACCTTTCCTCAGAGAATGATAGTCATTTAGTTCTTTAGACTATGGGTACAAAATGTTTATTATACACATTTCCTCCCTTCCATCGTGATGGCCCTGACTTTAGTTCAGATCTTCACTTTTCACCCACATTATTTAAATAATTATGGTCCCTACACTGACAGTAACCCCTACACTGACAATAAACTTTAGTCCCTGGTCTTGACTACAAACACTTTACTCTGTTGTTGTTTAAGATTAGTCTAGGTTTAAAAAGGAACATGTAGGACTACAAAAAAAGTTGACCTAAATATCATCGTGGTTTTCAATTGGCTATGTATTGGTCACAAAACTCTTTCCACCTCTGTTTCCTAAGAGATAGAAATTCTAATCATTAAAAATATGATTGAATTGTCAAAAAAACTTGTAATTATCTAAAAGAGTTATGAAATAAAAGTTACCATTTTATGTGTACTTTGGCAATTTAAAACTTTCCTTTGTATCAATATAAACTTAAAATAAATGCAAAGCAAGACCATGATTCACATATCACGTAATCCAAATTTTCCATGTCCCTGTAGCCAATTAGTTTCATGTTATGCCAAAATAAAGTATGAGACAGAAAGACTTATATGAGTTTTGTCCACCAAAATTTAAGGCTTATAAGTCCCAAGCATGTGTACCTGTTAATACAGAAATGAAATAAAAGTTGCAATGAAAAATGGGGTAAGTTGTGCAAGCCAGATTATTACTGTGAATTCAAGCACATTTTAATTTCCACCTGAAAGAAATTTTCCTTACATAGGGGACACTTGATTTATAAATTAAAACTCCTGGGTTAAAATGTTGTTTCTATCTATATCCTAAGGAAAGTCAGTAAGTCCGGCCCTCAGATTTCTTATGTGGAGAAAAAACAAAGGGAGTGGGACTGTATTTCATGAATTTTACTATTTTCTGCTCTAGCCTTCTAAATTACGTAGATTTCTCAAATTACATACAATTGCTATAGTATCATCATGTGAATTATAGAGAGGACAAATTTTAAAGACAAAAACAATCAACACAAAAAAATGTTATGTCTTTTTGGAAAACAAAGAACATGAGACATTTGTGGTTAAAAATTTGAGCTTCACAACTTTAATTATTCTAATGTCTAAGGAAAATTCCAGAAGACTTAATGCCACTCTCCCAAATTGTCTTTAGTTCAAGTGTGTAGCAATTTGAATTACAAAGCCATACACATTGTTTTCAGTAATGAATGGCTTTGCTTCAAAGTGAGGATACAATTGGAATAGAAAAAGTGTGTTTGGTAAAACTCTATCCAGAAAAATAAGCTGAAACTCATGGAAGAAGTGAGATCAGCACAGCTGTTTGGTTCAACAAATCGATAAAAATGAATGTGCCGATGACCAGAGAACCAAAAATCTGTCCCATTTTCTCACAGTTTGATGTCATTGAATTCGGAACACCCACAGTTTTTATGTATGTTGGATGTAGCTTTGAATAAATAGCCATCCAGCACTTTCAACAATCGTCAGAACATTTTAGATACATCTAATAGGGAGTCCTAGGATCAGATGTGCTTCTGTCCAAACCAGGTACTGACAATTACAATTATATGGGCAGCAAAATTACTACCATCGAATTGTCACTACCCTGAGTGGTGTGAGATGCAATCATTGCTTATCCACCCTTGTTTTTTACAAAATTAGTGTTAGTGATTCTCTGAATTTAGCAAATTGCCCAGGGCTGTTAGGAAAACCAGCAGCAAGCTACTTAGCAACCAGAGGCAACATGTTGGTTTCTGCAGGCTTGTTAATGGGGCTCACATAGTTAAGTTCTTTCTGAACAGTAGTCATTGGCTAAAATGGCTTAAAAATGTTCTTTCTTCACAAGGAAAGGATCTTTGAAAAATGAAAGAAAAAAATGAGAAAGAATTAGTAAAACAGTATTAAATGCAAAATTAAACTGAACACTGATAAATGTCACTTTTACAAGTATTTAATCGTATCGAAATGTATTCTTCCATCTCAATTTTACACAAAGTACAATACATACTCTTTGAAAATTAGATAATCTGCTCAAAAGCTATTGCCCCACCTTTTTGCTAATCACATTTACTGCAATGTGGGTGAGATTGTTTTTCTCTCACAATTTCTATTTGTTGTTTTCAGGAGTGATGCATTTAAAAATGTTTTTCATTTCTTTAAAGTAAATGCATTTCAATGTTTTTGAAAAACAAGAATGTAAAAATACATGATTTTACATAAAAAGCACATGCTTTCTCTAGAAGAAAAATATATTTAAACAACTCGTAAAATCACATTATGCAACTAGTGAAAGAAAACCGGACCGGGGACCGGCAACGGGATCGCAACCCTCAGTGCTGCTCCCGCGCCTCGCTCAGCCAGTGAGCGGGAACCGGTCTGTATGTGGGATCCGAACCCTCGGGTGGGAGCGCCGCCGCGCTTCCCAAGCGGCGCACTATCCAGTGTGCCACCGGGCCGGCCTTGTAGATGATATTTTATTTCTTCATACCCACACAAAAATTTGTGGTTTGAGAAATATGTAGTTATATCTTGAGACTGTCTGAAATTGTGTGAAACACTGAGACTATATCCTTAAAAATTTACAGTTTTAATTTTGAATGTGCTAGAAATAGAATAAATAGAAATGTAAAATTCAATGAAATTAAATTCTAGGAAAATCAGTCCTAAAAGAACCAGATTTCTAGATCTTATCTATAGAAAACAGTGTTCTCAGTAGGTCTATATAGCCAATTTAGTAGGGAAATAAAATAAGGCAATACTACTATACAAGCATATTACATTTTGCAGAAACTATTTCAAGTCCTTGTTTAGTTACTGTCTAAAACTGAGAAGTGAGGAAGGAGCAAAATCCTTCAGTTGCCTTGTTATATTGGAGGCTCTATGAAATTCACTGAATGATTTAATATGAGCAAGAAACATAACTTTAAAAATCTCAGCAATCTGAGTATCACTGATAGGAAAATACCTCTAACCAGTTTAATTTTATTGAAATTATGTGTTTGTATTATTTTGTTTTTTGAAGGATCATATGAATGACAATGATTAAGCACGTTAACAAAATTTTATCACTTAGAACAAAGAAAATTTGTTTCTTAAGGCTAATGTAACTTAAATAAAGTATAAAGTTAGATCTAGGCTGAAAGCCATTAGCAGTTGCCTTCCCTGTGAATCCTAAATATAACATATGATCTCATCTGCTCATGGCAAAATAACATCCTTCTTAGAAGCACATCCTCAGTGACAGCATTTCTGGAATGTCTTCCTAGCTCCAGTAAAGCAGCTTCTGCAATAGTGCACAATCATCCTCGGAAGTATTGCTGTTTAGAAGCAAAACGACAATGAATAACTGTAAAAAATAGGGCACTGCCCTCGTGGGAATGCAGCAGCAGAGGTAGCAAAATACTTAAAACTTGCCACTGCTTTTTCCCAGAGATTTAAACACCAGCAAATAAGACCCTGTAGGCATATAAATGATAAGAGTGAATTTAACCCCTTCTTTCACCTGTTCAGCAACCACAGGAGCCATTTCTCTAAGTATAATTTAAAGTTTGTTCCATTTCTGCCCTACTATTATGCAGTACTGAGGAATGAGCATAAAGAGGCATGGGTAGACAGAAGACGTAAATGCACCCTGAAAGTAGATTAATCTGTTAAATGTAATCTACTAAAGCACCAGAGATTGCCAATTTAGTGAAGGATGGCTCTATAGAACTGCAGATGAGGAAGCTATCTGTGCAGACCATTTCCTGAGAACCCGGAATGCCACTATGCCTGTTCCATGGTAGAATTTCACCCTCTGCACTTTTCCCTGCTACCTTATGCTGGGATCCTTATTAAGACACTGTTACCCTTAGGAAAGGTAACAGGCTGAGCTATGAACAGGACCACTAATACATTAGTGTGAATGAAGGAACTCACAGAGATGGTGCTGTCTGTGGATGTTAGAACAGAGAACTGATAATCAGCGGAGAACTACCAGATGAGGGAGGATTAAAGAACAGGAAGACTGAAGGCTACCCAGATATATGCGTAGTTCAGCACCAACATTGAAGTACACTGTCCCTCTTCCTACCTAACCTCATTCAAGCAAATCTAAATGACAGTTTACCATCCAGTTTTTAAAAATCTAGACAGTATTTTATTGCAAGCCAAAAACATAAAATTTCCAAGTGATTATTGCTTTAACCAATATGAATGTATTAGTGAAAAAGTCTTTGAATCCCTATAACATATGAACATTTGAAGAGTTTAATCAAAGAGATCAGGAAAGAACAAATACTAAATTTAAACTAAGAATGCTTGAATTCTAATCTCAGTTTTAGCACAAATCAAATGTGGTCATTTATTTGGATATGTCTGGATTTCAGTTAGCTTCTCATCCACACAAACAGAAGGCAGGGGAGGCAGATAATCTTTAAAATATAATAAAACTCTAAAACCAAAAGGCTATACAAAATTTTATTTCTGGTTGTGAATTTTAAAAATGTTAGTTTTGATACTGCCTTTCTCCTAGGGCTAGGCATCAGACTCCTTCATAAGGAGTTCATATTGTTGAACTCCTTGTTCATAAGGAGTTCATATTTGTTCATATTGTTGTATGAACAAATAAACACAAATTAATTTATATGTAAAACTTGTATATGCTATTTACACAACCAAAGTGACTAAAACCCCTTGGGTTTGAAAGGTAGCATATTTATTTCTTTACTTAGAAATCAGGACTTTGTTTGAGAGAGCAAACCATTTTGATATTTCAACCATAGAAACTTCTCTTTCATTGTGCTCATGTATCCATGAAAGTATTGTAGAAAACACAGGTTGGCACTCACCAACTGGGAGAGTAGTAAAATCCCATAGCACAGGGATATTTCCCTTCACTCAGTGAACCTCTATGGGATTCAAGGGTTAATTCAGAGTTCCTACGAATCTTCTTAAGAAAGTCTGTAAAATTTTGTGTGAATTGCATGTATACCTTTTTCTAAGATGTTTCACAGCTTAGATCTGCAATTAGAGTGGTTTATGATGCAAGAAAAGGTAAGATAATGGTTCTTATCTGAAGATCAGTGTGAAAAAAAGAGAGAAAAGAAAAATGTGATGTTTCTGAGAAGACATTGTAGGTGAGGATGGAGCCACTGGTGCTGAAGAATCTTCCCTTGATCATTTCTCCTAGAATCTGTCCATCCAAGAATGCAAAATTCCAAAGGCTGTTTTGCCTTTAGTAGGATAAATGTTCAAATGACTGAATGTGCATAATAAATCACAGTTCCAAAAATAAATACTTTGATCGTAAGCTGGGACAATTGTGATTTAAATGAACTCTCCCATTTTGATGACTGGTTATTTCTCCTGCTGTGTAACACTGGGACAAGAGTTAAGAATTTGTGACAAATATATGTCTCGAACTTCCCTTCAGAAAGAGCTCTTATCATGAAAGAGAGGAGGTCAGTGTCAGGAAAGTCATGAAACACACCAGGGAAATTTCTTTTTTGTTCCCCTCCCTGCCGTCTACTATTGAAGACATCTGGAATGCACCAGAACTGTGACACTATAGAAAGGATATTCTCCCTATTATTGTGTTTGTGAGTACATTTTAACAGGAATAAGAAAATAGTGTTTAAGAGTTTTTCCCTATAATACTTTGTGATTGAATAATAAAGAGGACATAATAAATTATCATTAAACTTTAGAAGATAAAAATGATGCTATTGAATTTTTCTTCATATTAAAAAAAAGTATAGCAATAAAGTTATTGTTCCAACTTATTGTCTTGTCTCTATAGCCCAGGAAAATATGTTTTCAGATGTAAAAATGGATCAGACTTGGTTGATACTTATGGTCTTTATGCATAAAAGGAGATTGAACAGGGCTGTTAAAATTACTGTTGTATGAACAAATAAACAAATAAAATAGGCACAAATACAGAGTGAGCATCTAGCTTTTGAAATAATCAAATAACTTTTTTCATTTTTGCATTTCTAAGTATTCACAAATATTATCTCATTTAATCACCATTAGAACCTTATGAGATCAATAATATTACACACAATATACAGATTAGGAAATTGAAGATCAGGAGAGTGGTAAGTTTTCTCAAGGTTGTACAGACAGTAAGTAATAGAGCTGGCACTAGAATCCAAATTAAAATTACTATTATAGGCTGGCAGGTTAGCACAGTTGGTTAGAGTGCAGCCTTGTTAACACCAAGGCCATGGGTTTGGATCTCTGTATTGGATAGCTAAAAAAAGAAAAAAATATATATTATTATAAATCACAAACCAAGAAGAAGTTATAGGAGATATTTGGACCCTGCATGGGAAAATACACAGTTTTAAATTATTTTTATTGTCCACTACACTGATTATTTGGGGCCTTTCAATATTCTATCTCCCTTTGTTACCAGACTATGAATCATTTAACTAGCAGTCAACTAACAATTACATTTCCAGAATCTCTTGAATATCTCAGAGCATGAAGGCTACTTTCCTCTCCCATTCCAGACAGTGTACAGTGCATTAGAAAATTTGTTCAGAAGTTTCTTAAATAATAAAAAAATATTATTCAGGCAAATATTTTAAAAATTGGCAAAACACTTTAAAAGAGATAAATAATGTTTAAATATTAAAAGAGCACCATATAAAGTGAATTCATTTAAATTAAGAGTCTTGAGACAAGTGAGTTGGCATCTATAAAAAGTGGCTACAGTATTGTCTATATCTGTCACTCTTCTGAATGAAAAAATTGTTTTGCTTATAGACGATTAGTTATATTGTAACTTTAAATAAAAAAATACAGATCTCATAACTATCCATCTTGACAAGATAGTCTTTAAATTCACTCTCTGTCATAGCATTTATATTTATTTATTTTTTTTACTTATTTTGAGAATAACTACTAGGCAATTTGGAGTCAATGCAATATGGAACAAAAAATAGATTTGGCTAATGTACTCTTAAGTTCCATAAAGCTATGTTGTATTATAATAATTACTATTTAAATGTATACCTTATTTAGTACAATTTCATAATATATACAGACAACTACCTCAGATGACACGTCCCAGAATAAGGCAAACATTTGCTACCAACATATTGCCACTAGTCTGTGCTGTTGTATAAGAAATATTTTTTCATCATATTTTTTAAAAGGAGCTAGCTCCATTTATTCTGTGTTAAGAATCACACCTGTATCATATCCCATTTTTATATTTTCCATTTTCTATAATACATATTTTGTCATGTAACACGTATATTATATCACAAGTCAATATGGGGGAAACTATTAAATTATAACAGACTATAAACCTATCAGTGGTTTCATTTCTTTCTAAATTCAAGAAAGATGGCATTTTTAGTACAATATAATATTGAAATAAGAAATATATAAAGCTACAAAATAATATCTTCCTTTAACTTGATATACTGTTCAAAAATATTCTAGCAACTGAATTCTGCTAATGATCAACTATTTATCTACACATATTACTAACAAACCATCATTTAATAGCTTTTCTAGATAGCTCTATTAGTGATTTTTAGATAAATATGCTAAAGTATATATATCAGTGATAATTTTAATATTATACTCTATTTTATGTAATTGTTTTCCCAGTTACTCATTAAAATTTTTAGGTTTGGCTAGTTAAAATGCAATTATATCTTAGGATTTTTAGCTTTCTTTATTAGACAAGTTTCTAATAATACACTGAGGAATGTGAAGAACTATTACATTATAGCTACAGCTATCCTCAAAATATCCTCAAATTTTTTTCAGGATTTGGAAAAATATGGACATTTTAAACTAAAAACAATATTGTAAATCCTTTTCACCTTTACAAAGTTCCATTTCAAATTTTTCTAAATTGATTTTTAAGTAATAACAGTTTGGAAATCAGAACGAAAAATGTGAAAGTATATGATATGGTGCCTCTGTATACTTCAGTGTTTCTCAGAAAACAATTTGTATCTAAATATAGATATTATTTACTTGCAACTGTGTAACCATTTATTTCAGAGAAAAATATATTCAATCAAGCACACACCATTTATCTGAAATATGATGGATGATTGCATGTAGAGAACAATTAATATTCCCCACTTAGTTAATGAAGATGAACAAGTATATGCTGTTATTTTGAATAATATTTCTATAGTGAAGGCAAGTTAGTATAGTCAAACGCCTACCTTGTTTAAAAATGGAAATGCTGCAAAACTTGTGCTAGTCTCAAAACATCACTACACCTGTCACATGCAAATCTGTTTTGCACACTCAGTAAGCAATATCTAAAGACATACAAACTAGAATATTTTACAGGTATTAAGCAGATAAAATATATATGAAAATTGGTAATACAATTTTAAATGCCACGGACATTTTTGCCATGGGTATTTTACTACTCAAACATCTTTTGCTCTGTTTTGTAACAAAGAATGATCTTTATGAGGTAGCTCACCTATAATTTGAATATTGCCACCTACAACATATGTAAGTTAAATATATTATTTTGTGAAGAAAAAGGTACAATGTCTGAAGACTAAAATATGAACTCATGTGCAAATCCCTGCTCTAAACCTTTCATAAATACGTGGCCCTGAGCTTATGTCCTAATTTCTCTGTATTTCAGTTTCCTCATCGATAAAATGAGGATACTAATAAATAGCAACTACCTTACAGGATTCTAATGCAAATTTTTATATATATAAATATATATAATCTGTAAAGACTTTAGCATATCTGGCCATTACTAAGCATGCAGTGATTGTTGGATATATATTACTATTATTAAATTTATGTTATTAGTTTGAGGAAATAAAATTCTTCAGAGAAAATCAGGTTCTATAAGATGTAGCCAAGGAAAATATCCCACTTCTATTAGCAAATTAGCATCCCTGGACTTTTGTTCAGCAATGCCGACATTTTTTTTTTCTTTTTTTCATTAGTAAGCCTTCCACATTTACAACCCAGCCAAAATCTTGTTTTGCCTCTGTAAGTATGAAAACATTGAAATTTCAATTCTCATGTGACACATCAGTGTAAGCAAATAGGATAGCACTGGACAATTGGGTTTTACTCCTGCACTGTTACCTTGTTTATTTGGATCTGAGTGCTTGAAAAATCACCTGGGTGACCATAGGCAATTCATTTAATTTCACTCAGACATAGTTATTTCATCCACTAAAGATTATTGAGAATTTCTCAAAAATTGTTGCAAGCATGGTTAAATGGGCTAATATAGTGAAAAACCTAGCAGAGAAATATTAGCTCCTTCTTACTACCCATCTTATCCTGTTTATTTTTCTTTCTTCCCAGCAGGATTGCCAAATAATTCTCATTTCTGATTATTCTCATTAAAACCAACTGAATTTCCCAACTTCTAAACCACGCACTAGCTGCCTTCAAGTTGTGTGTTAGCTCTGCTCTCGAATCCAGACATTGATTTCTTGCTGCAAGCAGGAAGCATATAAAAGGTTTCTTATGTGAGACAGATGTTTGCCACACTATTATTGCCGTATTTTCCAACAGCCAGTGCCCACGAGTTTCTTGACCTTACACTTTGTTTTACCGCTTTCCTTAACCTCAGCCCTCATTTCCTTTGTGCTCCTTGTTCTGCCTTGCTGCCCTTTCTTACATTCTTACAATCTCTGTTTCAGCTTCTGGTCAACAAGTACTGAAGGTTCTCTAGTCTCCAGTACCTCAGGTCTGCTTACTGATCCCTTATCTGGCTTATATCCATGGCTTAATGGTGACCTTTGACTTTTCATAAACTCTGGGTACTGCCTTCTTACATAATCTTTGACATGTGCTCTGTCTTCACCCCTGACATCTGGATTTATTCCAGCTGTCTTCTTGCCTTTATAGTTACTGATTTATTTTGGTCTACAATTTCATTGCATATCTTGAATCCTAACTCTTCCAATGATTGATTCCCATCTTTTATAGTCCTAATTTCATTAACATTCATTACTTATAACCACCCTAGAAACTTGTGGGAGCGGGGGGAAATCTATAGGAATGTCGCATATGTGACTATCCATTAGCATTCACAAAGGTTAGTAAATGAGTTTCCTATAAGCTTTGATTCTTATAGTTAATCCTCTTAGCTCAATAGGTCCTTGGCACCAGGGGAACAAATGTTGACCACCAATCCCTCACCCCTTTCCTAAACAAATCACATTTTCAGGTGTTTTCTTTCACTAAAGTATTATCAGCTTATATTAACCATAAATGGTAAACCTCCCCAAATATCTGCTTTTTAATAGACTCAAGTTTAGTCAAGTTTATATCCCAAAATAATGATTTTTAATAGTCAAGTTCAGTAAGCAGAAAGAGATAAAGGTGGTGGGAAGATGATTATTTAGGATTAGGATGCCTTGAATTATAAGCTATTTGAGAGATTAGGGAGGAGGCTACAGTCGTGAACTGGATGGGGATGGGCTTGAGGAGTTTAAAATGTTTAATAGGTAAGTGGCATAAAAGAAATGAGAAAAGCAAGACATGAGAGGAAAAAGCAGTGATGTAGATTGGGAGCTGGAGTAGGCTCTGGTACCACTTCTATATGGTGTTTGCAGAAAACAGGAAAGGAGGGTCAGGGCTGGAAAAGATCTTTGCAATTGTCTAGTGCATCATCCTCATTTTTTCCAGTACATTTAACATACATCATTTTCTTCCTATGAGTCCATAGTTAGAAACTTTGGTCCTGCATGTTCAATGATTTCAGAAATAGTAGCTGCCTTAGAACATACTGAACTGGATTAAAAGGAGACGCAGCTTCCCTGGCAAAAAAAAAATCCTATGTGTGTGTGGAACACACTTTACCATCTGTTCCTTTTTCCACTTTAAGTCAGGTTCCCTCTTTTTATATAGAGTGATGTAATGCTGCTAAAGCTTTTAGGTCATTGTTAATAGAATTATGAGAGAAATCTTGATTTCTGAAGAGAAAGTCAGGTTACTAGATACTATGTGAGGGACACTCAAAGTTTTCCAGCAGTAATGTTCTGCAGTTTTATACGGATGCACAAATACTTTTAATAGGGAAGACCACTGCATAGTAAGTAGGGTTGGTTTCATTTAAAAGATTTTTAAATAAAATGTTTATAGCAGTGCTACTTGTAAACATTCTAGTGACAACTTCATGTTAGATGAGGAGAAAGGCTTGTAGGCCAAGTCTGTGTATTTACCTAAAGTCACATAATGTTTACTCCTGAAAAAGACTTTGGAGTAAACCAATTAGTTAAGCTTCATCGTATGGTAGCATGACCTGTCTCAGAATCCAATAAATTTGATTGTGCACTTCACAAATATGTACAACCATTTCAACAACAACAAAAATAAGCCAATAAATTCTTTTGGCACTTATCACAATTTGATTATAACACTTATCACAAACTCTTTTGTTACGTGCTTATTTACTTTTTCATCAGGATGTGGATTCTGCAAAGCCTGAGATCTCATCTGTCAGGTCCATTCTTTAATACCAGTGCCTGGAATAACAGATTCCAAATAAATATCTGTTGAAGTAAAGGACCAATGGGAATTCGAGAAGATTGTAACATAAGGCCTCAGCTGGTCCCCCAAGAATGAGTGTTAATGGTTAAGGAGAGAAACAAACAAAGCAGGCTACATTTTGGGGGTAGAAGGTGGGAATGTGCTTGGCCACACTTGCAGTATGCCACAATGACCTTAAAGAAATTATAAATCTATGTCAATTCAAAAACTGACTTGGCTTGGTCCAATAGACCTGGCAAAACCTTACAGAAATGTTCCAGATAAGTAAAATTATGTTTTCAGTGAATGATTATCTAATAAACCAACAATAAGCAAAATCTCCATGGAACTCTCTAAAATGTATATCTCCACCTTTATTTTATTATGTCTTTCAGTCTTAACCCCAAACTTCCTGTCTAACATTTTGGGAGACGTGGTTCTCCATACATACTGAACTCTGAAAAATGTTCTCTCTAACCATCTATTAGAAAATGGCACAAAATCAAATGTTGATTCACTTTCCTGTTTTAAATTTATAAAAAGGGTAAGCATATGTAATGCTTATTTTTCATAAATATTAAAACTTTCTAACTCAATGTAAAACATATATTATCCCATGCTTTGCTAAATGTACCTTAAGCATAATACAAGTTTTTTTTATTCTCACAGCAGATTTGACACCCACATAAAAAAGAAAAAAAATGCAGAAGCCACTGAATTCTGTGTACCTAGTATATCATTTTCTGCAAGCATGGAATGAACTCGTTTTTATATTTAAGCAGAGTTCATTTTGTATGTCTGAGAAGGAAAAGAAAATAACTCATAATTTTGAAGAAAAGAATTTTGTTTCTGAAAAACATGGCTTAGTTATAATTTGGTAATTACTGCTCTGTACTATTTCCTTTGAAGCATCAGAAATATTAACCAGTAGTAATTCTCCTCTCACTGAGAGCTCTCTCCTAGCTAGTATGTTTTAATTTACCTTCCTTTGCTGTTAGTCATACCGGAATATTTTTCCTTCACAATGTCAGTGACATTGTAATCTTTCTTTTCATATGTCAAGGGACACTGTTTTGTCTCTTCTGTACCTGGCATCCTCTACTATTTTTCTCTAGTTAAAAAAAGAATAATTTTCTCCTCTTTAATGAGCATACAAATTTTCTTCTCTCTCAAAATGTGCTTATGTTTTAATTCTCTTTTTATTTAGATAAGAAATCCTAAATGTATTTTAATTTTTGAATTCACATATAAATTAAAGATATACCACAATAAGCATATATTTTAATTAACTATTCAGGCTCCTCTCTGTGATTATTTACATTGCAATCCAATTTTATGATACCATTGTCATATGCCTCAGGGCTACTTTACCTGGTTTTACAAATCAATATCACCTATTGAAAGAATAAAGTGGAGTTCAAGAAGGAAACTTTCTCTAAAGATGAGCTCATTCCGAATGAGGTTAAAAAAGGCGCCTGCTTAGCGGCAAACTCCCAAAAGAAGCAGCACAGGAGGGAGATGTGCTAAGAGCTGGAACTGTGTCATTCCCCACCTTCAAATCATCTGTTCAACTGTAACTGAAAAATACTGAAAAACCTGCCTTTAAGGTAAAATCAGGCCAAACTATGCAAAAGAGGAGAAACTGACATTTATGGAGCAACTATTATATTACAGGTATTATGAAATTGGACACTTTTCACACATTATCGGATTTAATTCTCAAAATACATGAGATGGTTATCACCATCTCAATTTCTTAAAAACAGGTGTGAAAACTATGGCTAAGGTCGCAAAGCTAAAAGGATCCAGGCACAATCACATATATTTCTCACTCAAAGCCTATGCTTTTCCCACTGAAATATCACAAATTTCCTTCTTTCCACACAAATTCTTCCTTCCTTCTAAATTCATCCATCCATCCAACTATCCATCTCCTCACCCTTCCCTCTCTCCTTTTTTCCCTCATCTCCCTTCCTGTAACAAAGGCACATTGAGCATTGACTATGTATCAATTACCACATTAGATACCAGGAACTAACCATGAAGAGCATATTTCGATTTTTATATTATATGTGAACAATATACACATATTTATTTCTAAATAACTATCTAAAGTTTATACCAATGTAAAATATGTATAATGCACATAATGAATGAAATATGTAGAACATTAATAAATTTTCTCATGAGCAAAACAGATAAGGCAAAATTTGTTTGGCTCTTAACGATAATGACGTAGGCAAAATATAAAGAGACCAACTACATGAAACTCAAGAATGACTGACTTTTGACATATGTCTGCTTAAAGTGAATGATTTGTTGTTAATAAACAGAGCTGGCCTGACTTTCGATTGTACAATAAGCCTTGAATGCTGTTTGCCATTTAATGTTTTTGCTGTACAAATGAGGAAACACACGGCAGCCAAAACCTTATTTCTGCCATTATCTATACCCTTTAGCTCTTAGTAATCTATTCTTTGCTTCTCATAGGATGTGAGTGGTTTTTAGAAGTGAGGAGACAGGACTGAGGCATTTGGTCTGGTGTTTGAATATTTCATGGTGAATGTGATTTATTTTAATTAAAGGGAGAATATCACCACGGATGTTCTCAGTGGGTAAATACTGGAAACATATATTTGTGTACCCTGTATAGATAATTAATTCTGTCCAGAAACAATGCCCTTTTAAATGAATAGCAATTGAGCATTGGCAACTCTTTATAGCTCATTGAAGTTTTAGGCAGCATCATATTTTTAGTGACCATAGAATGCTTTATGCATTTTACCATTCTAATTTATGAACTTACTACAGGGCCCAGAACACATAGCAAAATGCTATGTCATTAGTTTTGCACTTATACTGGACATAGGACATAGCATAAACTTCATCAGTTAACAAATTACTTAGATTTGAATATGTCCTTTGTTTACTAAACTCTCCAAAAGTAAAAAACTGTCCTCAGCTTACTCCATTTAAAACTAATTAGAACCATACCAGAAAATCTCCAAACCAATAGTGATAGGAAAACATTTGGCAGATATATAGTAATGGCACAAATGATATTGTGCTTAATAATATAGATAATATTTGTGATATCTGTAATTTAAACAATAAACAGATACCAGCAGAGATATTTTGTGTGTCTCTGTTCATATGGTGATCTATAAGATATAGAAACTTTGTCTATAAAGATAGGATAATTAGGATATTAATATTTGCCAGTTACCAAGATGGCCTTAAAGTTTCCTCAGTTGACTATGCTTTAGAAAGGCTTCTTCCTATCGGCCCCTGACCTCCCTTTTCTTAGAGCATTTACTTTAGAAAACTGGTAGTTGTGAATTCTTTCTTGGTCCTTTTGAGATGTAAAACTTCTTCAACCTATAAATCTTTCTCAAGGACCTGAGAGCCATCCATTTGAAATGTTCAAGAAATAAGACCCTTGTCTCCCAGTCTCTGTGATAGAATAGTTATCTAACTTCAGTAAGCACCAGTTAGCAAACACAGATGGCCTAGTTGCATTGACCAATGTCTCCGTAATGTCATCAGTGTTTGAAAATCCTCTCACATTTTGTTTCAGAGAAGTTGTGTATAATGTCTCTCCCCTAATGCAGTAGTCAATTCAAGTTTTCTTTGCTCTTTGCTATTACGGGCCAAATGTTACTGTCCCCTCAAAATACATTTGCTGATGCCCAAACACCCAATGTGATAGTGTTTGGAGGTGGAAACTTTGGGAGATAATTAAGTTTAGATGAAGTCATGAAGACTGGGTCATCATGATGAGATTAGTGTCCTAATAAGTAAAGAAGAGAGACCAGAGCCCCCTCTCTCTCTGCCATGTGAGGACACAGTGAGAAGGTGACCATTTGCAAACCAAAGAGGGCATTTGCCAGGAACTGAATCTGCTGCAATTTTGAACTTGGACTTCCCAGCCTTCCAGAACTGTGAGAAATAAATGTCTGCTATTTAAGCCACATAGTCCATGGTATTTTGTTATAGCAGCCTGAGCTGACTAAGACACTTGCCTGCTTTACTGTTCTGCTACAATTTTTATTTGACACCAGCTACACTAATGAGCTCCTATTTGCACATTTAAAAATAATGAAGATGTTTACGAACATCCACATGATAACTATAGTTACTATTCATTGAATACTTATTAATATCACACCTTTTCTACAAACTTCTTCACTTAATTTAGTCCTTGCATCTATGTTCTAATGAGGTAGCTACTATTTTTACCCCAGCAGATAGATGAGGAAACTGAGACTTGGAGACTGGAAGTAACCTGCCTGAGACCACAAATCTAGTAAGTGATAGAGTCAGGATTTAAATGCAGGAGTCTGAATTCCACCCTCACTTCATCACTTCATTAGGTTATATGGGGGAACCATCATGATTTCTGAGATTTCACCCAATTACCTGACATCAAGTAGACACAGTTTTATTTTGTCATCATATTAATTGCATTGTGCAGTACACACACACACACACTCCTGGGGAAAGAAGTGCCTAATGAGGAACACTTGCCCTTATGCTGTTGTCTCTGACCTCTGAGAAGTACTTCTCAAAAATATGTCATGAAATAAAATGTTTTAACAGAGAATGTGACTAGCTGAAGATAGCAGGTGCAAAAAGCGTCGACAAAACAAAACTCCTACAGAAGGGTAATAATCTCTTTGATTAGCTGCTGGGAAGAAAAACTTATTGAATAAAGAATTACCTAAGTCTTAGTACTTTTATTTTTAATTTTTTAAATTATAAATATAATTTTATTCTGTTAATTCTTTCTTTTTTACATTAAATCTTAGGTTTTTTTTAAAAAATAGTAAGTCAGTTTACTTTTTAAACAGAATTATGAATAAACATAGGTACAATATCCATCTTTAAAAAGAGGTCCATATCCAGAAGGAAAAGCTAGCATCTTCCTAGCAAGAGTAATTTTTAGCAAGAGTAATTTTTATTCAGTTACACCCAGAGGAACATAATATTGATCCAAAAACACACTTCTCTATTGGGAGTCTTTGAAAGGGATTTAATGAGCCACATTCTCCCTGTCTATAGATGATATCTTGGGAATAAATTAAGCAAGCAGAATTAACTCTTTCAGGCCAATGGAGTATTATTTAGTGCACTGAAGCAGTGCCTTAGAGACAGTCTGTATAAAAATCTATAATTTGGGGCTGGCCCGGTGGCGCACTGCTACAGTGCGCCGCTTGGGAGCGCGGCGGCGCTCCCGCCGAAGGGTCGGATCCCACATACAGAACGGCCGCTCACT
>NW_007739586.1:0-8801 GCF_000696425.1 Galeopterus variegatus | reverse complement strand
GGCCGCTCACTGGCTGAGCAAGGTGCGGGCGCAACACCGAGGGTTGCGATCCCGTTGCCGGTCCCGGTCCGGTACAGGTGCAACACTGAGGGTTGCGATCCGTTGCCGGACACAAAAAAAGACAAAAAGGAAAAAAAAAATCTATAATTTGGGGCTGGCCCGGTGGCGCACTGCTACAGTGCGCCGCTTGGGAGCGCGGCGGCGCTCCCGCCGAGGGTTCGGATCCCACTTACAGCCCGGTTCCCGCTCACTGGCTGAGCGAGGTGCGGGCGCAACACCGAGGGTTGCGATCCCGTTGCCGGTCCCGGTCCGGTACAGGTGCAACACTGAGGGTTGCGATCCGTTGCCGGACACAAAAAAAGACAAAAAGGAAAAAAAAAATCTATAATTTGGGGCTGGCCCGGTGGCGCACTGCTACAGTGCGCCGCTTGGGAGCGCGGCGGCGCTCCCGCCGAGGGTTCGGATCCCACATACAGACCGGTTCCCGCTCACTGGCTGAGCGAGGTGCGGGCGCAACACCGAGGGTTGCGATCCCGTTGCCGGTCCCGGTCCGGTACAGGTGCAACACTGAGGGTTGCGATCCGTTGCCGGACACAAAAAAAGACAAAAAGGAAAAAAAAAATCTATAATTTGTTGAACCTTGAAAATTTTGCCTAGATATTCATTTGGGTTATTATTTCTTAACATACAAATAGGTTAATTTGTATCAAATGAAGAATTGTACTCATAAGCAGAAATATAATATTTATAAAATATAAGGCAATGTAGAAGTAAAAAGATACTAAGTTGGACATCAGATAAACTGATTCTGAGTCCCATTCCTATCCCCAGAAATATGACCTTGAATGAACCTCTTAAATTTTCATGGATTTAGTTTCCTTATTTCTGAGATGCTGTGGTTGTGAGTCATAGTATTCTGGAAGGCTGTACAATAATTACAAGGAATCTGTACACATACATTAACATCAAATATTTCTACAAATGTGATACATAATTGGTGCATGACTATGTCAGTCTGCATCCAGTCAGGAGCACAGAGAACATGAAACACAGTTTAATAGAAGACATTTAATGCAGGAAATAATTGCAAAGAAGCTGAAGAGGTGAAAAGCCAACAGGGAATGGAAGAAAACCAAGAGTTTGATAGCAGTATTAGTTATTTCATACCAGCATCAGTTGAAGTTAACTTGCACATATTCACACTCCATCTCCCATAGGGCATTATTTAAAGCAATATGTCCTACATTCTACTTTGCTCGGAAAGAGAGATGGTCCACATTTAGGAGCTCTGCTGAATCCTGGGTAATGGCAAAGATTCGGCATGTGATTTGGGGCTTCTACAGGACAGGACTGAAGGACTGGTATCACAGAAATTTGTAACAGTATGTTGACAGGGCTTTTAAAGTGATTCTAGAACCCCCAGGTATTTATATCACATGTGAATAGTCACCAGAAGGCCCCACTGTAGAAAAGGCCTTTAACCATAGCTTCTAGTTGTTCCAGTGCTTACCATGTTGGAAGGAATGGAGGTGACAGTAAGTGCCATGGAATCATCCTCCCAGCNCATCTCCCATAGGGCATTATTTAAAGCAATATGTCCTACATTCTACTTTGCTCGGAAAGAGAGATGGTCCACATTTAGGAGCTCTGCTGAATCCTGGGTAATGGCAAAGATTCGGCATGTGATTTGGGGCTTCTACAGGACAGGACTGAAGGACTGGTATCACAGAAATTTGTAACAGTATGTTGACAGGGCTTTTAAAGTGATTCTAGAACCCCCAGGTATTTATATCACATGTGAATAGTCACCAGAAGGCCCCACTGTAGAAAAGGCCTTTAACCATAGCTTCTAGTTGTTCCAGTGCTTACCATGTTGGAAGGAATGGAGGTGACAGTAAGTGCCATGGAATCATCCTCCCAGCCTCCCTCCTAAAACAACATTGGACTTTTCAGGCATACCTGACTCCCTATAAAACACATCAAATTCAAGATGCTAATTCCAACTCCAGAGGTAAATCCTGATTAGACTAAGATATGTATGGTAATGTCTCTATGTCCTCCTCATTTAAGCCAGAACTGAGGCTTATACTATACCAAACAGTACCTGGTATCCCAAAACAATAATTTTGGTCCGGAAGCAACACATGACCACTGCTATGGATTACATTGTGTCCCACCAAAGTTTAATGCATTAGAAACTTAATCTCCACTGTGAGACCTGTTAAGAGGGAGGGAAATCCTATTACAGTAGTTGAAAGTTGGAACATTGAAGAGGTGATTAGACTGTGAGAACCACAATGGATTAATCCACTGATGGTTTAACAGTGATCATGGGTGTGGTTTTGATGGTTTTAAAAGGAGAGCACATGAGAAGCTCTCTCTCCTCAAGACATCCACCGTTTTTCCATGTGATACCCTGTGTTGCAGTAGAGCCACTGCCAAGAACAAGGCCTTCACCAGATGTGTCCCCTGGATTTTGTACTTTCCAGCCTCCAAAACTGTAGGCAATAAATATTGTTTCTTCACAAATTATCCAGTTTCAGGGATTTCTGTTATAAGCAACAGAAACAGACTAATACAATCAGTCAAATTAAACAGGAGACTACTTTTATTCCATACATGGGACAACTTCTTTCTCTCTTGCCTTTATGAGGCTAAAAAAACCCCAAATGCTGCTTATCTTGTGAAATTATCTTGTGAACATGATGCAGCCAGCCTAAAGTCAAAGCTGATATGGCAAAGGACTACTTTTATTCCATACATGGGACAACTTCTTTCTCTCTTGCCTTTATGAGGCTAAAAAAAACCCCAAATGCTGCTTATCTTGTGAAATTATCTTGTGAACATGATGCAGCCAGCCTAAAGTCAAAGCTGATATGGCAAAGAGAGCAGAATCATGAGAATTGTAGGGAAATGGCAGCAGAACTCTGATTGCCTAACAGATGCCATAACAAAGTACCATAAATTGATAGCTGAAAACAATAAAAATGCATTGTCTCACAGTTCTGGATGCCAGAAGTCCAAAGTCAAGGCATCGGTAGGGTCATGTTCCCTCTGAAGGCACTCGGAAACAGGCCTCTCTCCCAGCTTCTGGTAGTTTTGGGTGTTCCTTGGAGAAGATGGTTATATTCTCCCTGTGTCTCTTCACATTGTCTTCCCCCGTCCATGCCTATCTCTGTGTCAAAGTTTCCCCTTTTTATAAAGACACAGATCATATTGGATTGGAGCAAACACTAATAATTTTATTATGTCATTATAACTTGATTACCTCTGTAAAGACCCTATTTCCAAATAAGGTCACATTCTGAGATACTGGGCATTAAAACGTCAACATATAATTTTGGGGGGACTGAATGCCACTCATAACAATCTCTTACTTTTGGATTTCCTGTTATAAAATGAGCATGTATCCTTGTATTTTATGAAAGTCTGAGTTTTCAGTTGCTTACAGCCCAAAGGCCCCTAATGAATACAAAGACCATCAGAGAGGTTCACAAAATGTACATTTGCAAACCATAGTTGAGTGCTCTATTTTCAGCTGCAGTGAATCAAAAGTAAAGCTCCACAATCCTATCAGGAGGTTGTAGACAACTGCATTTGTCCTGTTTGGGTCTTCTCTCTATTCAAGGACAACACGTTCTGCTAAGGTTATATACTGGTTCTCATGTCCAACATCATATAGTTGTGAGAAAATAAACGTCAACAAAAGGAGACTTTAGGGAAATAAATATGCCAGCACATTTTCCATAGTACAGATGCAAACAGCATTATAAAACTGCGGTGTGGACAGTGTAACTTAAGAATTAACTCTCATGTCAAATGTTCCCTAAACATTTGGGGTGCTCTTCATAAGTTGCATAATATGAGGAAGGTTACAAAGTAAGTAGAAGAATAATTCAGGACTTGAAGAAGTACGCTTCTTCATAAAGTCAGCATGACTTTAGTCTGTTTTTCATTAGAAGGGATGAGTTTATTTTGGATAATATGAAAGATAATTGCACTTGGTTATAAGGGAGCACTCTTAAAAATTCAGTATATAAAAACATGTGTAGTGCTGAGAAGGCAGGAGTGTGAATGTAGCAGGTACATGGTTTTGGCTGCTCAGCATCCTTTCTCTCCCCCTGCTGACTGCACACCCTTTTTCGTTCAGTACTTCCATGTGAGTCCTATGAACTTGAATATCATTGTTCCTGCTATCAACCTGGCCACGGGAACTAGACTAAAGATGTAGTGTTTGACACAATGTGGGTCAATCTGAATTTTTCTCTGGGGAGTTTGAATCATTTCCAGAGACAAAAGCTCCTTTTGCTGTTACCTCTTGTAGCATTCAAGGAAGGTTCACAAGTTTGTAATGCTAATATTCACTACATAGTAACAGCACCTATACTTCCCAGGTATTGCACGCACATATCTTTCTTCAGTTTTGTGAGCTACTGCAGTATACACCTCATTTTGGATCTAGATATTTAACATTTCAGTTGTTTTGTTTCTGTTGTTTGAAACGAAAGAACTTTAACTGGGACAGTACATAGCCGTGATATCTGGTTCTCTGGAATAGGTCAGAGTTCTTTTTTTCTGTTTAAGTATTAGTTCTATTTGAAAGCCAACAAAATAAAATATATAAAATAAAATCATTTTGTTTATTTTGAACAGGCATGCACATGCTCAGTTGAATTTAACAAAATTCCTTATAAGTGAATCAGAGAGAACGATTAGAGGCAACTAACTACTTCAGTCTCCTTTACCTTGCACATAGCATTATATGTTGGCCCAAAGCAGTTAAGTTCTTTTTTCTTTTTTTTTTTAAAGAATAGGTTTACCTTTATTTGATCTCTTTTGGGACCTATCTTCCATGGTAATTATTTCTAAACTAACATTTTGGTGAGAGTTTTCTTTTAATTATATATAATTTTACTTATATATATAATTAATATATATAATTTTAATTATATATATAACTAATATATATAATTTTAATTATATATAACTAATATATATATAATTTTAATTATATATAATTAATATATAATTTTAATTATATATGTAATTAATATATATATATAATTTTATTTTACTTCTCAATATCCATTGTAGTTGATTTTCTTGCCCCTTTACTGTTCCTCTCCACCCCCTCCCCCCCACACATCATATGTGTTCACTTGAAGACAGAATAACCACAAAAATTCCTTGAACTGTTTAAGCTAAAGCAGTTAGGTTCAAATTTAAGATTATTTTAGTGCCAATTGAGTACCAAGAGTAAGCCAGAACTGGAACAGAGGATTCGTTTAGAAATGTTCGTCACATACTCATGTACAGCAGCCTGCAAATATCCACAACTTTCATGCTGAAGAATGCTCTGGGGCTTCTCCTCTGGGATCTGTATACCAGCCCTGGCTACATGCACCTCTGGGAGGCCACAGTTACAATTATCGGCATTTGTTGGGCCTTTTCATCATACAAGCAGTCACTTATACTCATATGTAAAGGGGCAAGTCATTTAGGGTGTACTTTGTTTCTCAGAGGCTCAACTTGGTTGATAAAAAAGGTTCAAAAGAAAGAGGTTTTATTTGTGAAATATTTCTTAGAGTTAGAGACTGTAGGTGCTTAGTATTTGAACAGATTTAAACCTCTGTTCTTTTATTTGTCCTCTTTTTCTTTTTCTAATATTTTAGCCATGGATACAATATTGAATATGAGGATGAACAAATCTGTTCAAACTGCTTCTCAAGCCATGTGTCATTTGTAAATATTGTAAACATAAAAATACCTTATCTGTTAAAGACCGTAGGATAATACTTTAGAAATTTAAAAATAAATCAGAACAGAAACAAAAACTAAACATCTGTGGATATTTTAAAAGAATGTGGGTAATATAAAAATTACTCTAGAAAATTCAAAATAAGGTACACATTACTAGTTAATTTAGAAAACAGTGGCATAAATCTTAGTCTCAAAATATCACTGCATTCAGGGGGAAAAAACTATGTAAGTTCCCTACGTTGCACAGATATTTTTACTCCTTCTATTGTTAGTGTTGAGTATTGACCAGTTAAAAATTTTTATGAATTTCAATGTTAGATGCTTCTGATATTCTATTTCCCTGACAACCCATATTCAAGGAATATGAAGAGGCACAACTACATAATGCTTTTACTAAAATAGCTTTCTCCACCAAAGCAAAAACCTCCTAAAATGGCCCTAAAATTGATGATAATAACACATTTCATTTATGTCCTCAGCTTTCTAGTCCCATTTTTATATTTGCTTTATAATGTTGAATTGAGGGTTTATTGGTTAAAAGAAAATGAAAGGGGATGGAAGGGGAAGGATGGAAAAGAACGAGGGAAAAAGAAACCTACTTTCTAAATGCAAATTCATTCATAGACATTGTCCAATCCACAAATTCTTCCCCTTTAAAATAACCTATTATCTTCTACCTACTCAGAAGTGCCATTATTGAGTTTCTATTTGAATTAAATACATATAGGTTTATTAGTATAAAATTATGAAAATCTTACAAAATGACATACAATTTCAAGTTCTCAGTTTGTCCACTAGAGTGCACCATTGTAATCTCATGAATATGACAGCAATGTGTTGATGTAGTTTTTTAATGTACGTAAAAGAGAAATACAGTGTTAAAACTAAATTGCATTTCTTAATTGCCACCAACCTCTAAATACATGACAAATCACATGCAGATTAGATTTAATTTACCTCATGTTTTATAGGTTCACAAAAGGCTTTAAAAACGTATTTGAAAGTTCTCCCTGTATTTTTCCCATTATCAGCATATCAATGACAGGACTTGCTTTTTTCTCTTTTTTATTTTTAATGGAACATGAGAATACAAAAGGAAAACACCAGTCACATCTTTAGGTCCAGTATATGATGTTAACCCATGGGAATAAGATTTTCCCTTTTACTTAAGTAGAAAAGAAATGTTTGCTCATTTAAATTACTCTCCATTGCTACCCTCATTTCTGACAATGAAAATGCATATTAAATTCTATAGCCACAATAGGGAAAGATAATGCATATCCTGCAACAGGAAAGGGAAAAGGAGCAAAATATATAACTCGTCTCCATGAGCAAATGAATCACAGAAATTAGAATGGAAAGGACCTGTTCTGCACTAAAGACTACAGCTCAGGGAAAACACAGTTCTATCTATGTTTATTTCAGATTACATTGCTCAGCATTTACATGGTTTTTCCAACAATAGCTCTCTCTTCCCTCTTCTCACATCACACACATCTCCTAATTGTCTATAGTAGCTTTTTCCCCAGCCCAAATGAGATTGCTTTGAAGGCTAAATTCACACAGTAGGGTAATTAACTACATAATTAGTCTACAGTGAACCTTATATTGTCTTCAAAGATACCTTCCTATTCCCCATCATGTCACTTGATAGAAGCTGCTACTATTTCTAATGCCCAAATCAGGAGATTTAAAAGGCTGATTTATCCAGCCATAGGGGAAAAATCAAAGGACTGGAGACATTCTTTTCACAGGAATCTGAAAATGATTTAATGCCGCAGATTAGGTTTTACAATCAATGTCTTTCCACTTAGATGAAATAAAAGTTTTTGGGGATTGCGATCATCAGCCTAGATGACTATAATTTATACCAGTGGTTCTAACAGTATGGTCTCCTACAGCATCATTATCATCTGGAATTTGCTGGAAATACAAATTCTGAGGCCCCACCCAGGAATACTGAATGAGAAACTCTGGAATGGAGTCCAAAGATCTGCATCTTAACAAGCCCTCCAGGGGATTATAATGCACACTAGAATTTGAGAACCATTGATTTATACTGCTAAAAGATTTTTCTTTTTAAAAAAGTGAAATCAGGACTCTCCTACAATTTTAAATAATCATGTGTCAACTTATTTACCTCACTAATGAAGGGATCGATGCAATGTTACAACCAGCTCAAAGGAGAATCCAAATAACTATATGTATCTAGGCAATAAAAAATGCTGAAATGAATGAATTCACAAAAATTTTAAGACTACTCTATCCAAAAGGCAATAATCAATTGCATTTCACCAAACTCAGTCCATTTGCCTTTCTATGGATCATTTGTAATATCATTGGCTTTCAACATCCACTTTTCTATAACAAAGATGTAAAGTAGCCATAAAAACTTAGGGAAAGGTATCCCACTCAGACACTTAGCATTTTTTTTTTCTCTTTTGCCCATTTCAAAGTCTTTCGTATTTTTTTGTCTGACTGTCTACTCAACTTACACTTCCCAAAGGCTAAGTATGGTTAAGCATCCTTCATCTTGGGATGTCTGAGTCATCCCAACTCAACATACTCATTTTTAAGCCTATCCATGTCTCAGACCTTCTCCCAATTGAATTCTGTTTATCAGTTAATTCTCAGACAAGATAACATGGAAATGAGAGAGATAAAATGATATGTCTCTCTCTCTCTCTCTTTCTTGTTTTTTGTAGATACAGTATGAACATTTTATTGCCCTAAAAATGAATATGTCAAGAAAAGATTGTGGAAATAAAATCCCATTATCTCAAAATATTAATGTAGCAAATAAATTGATATCGTTTGCAGGTTATCTGCAAGGAACTGAAATTTTGCTAAATTGGCAGTAGGAATCTAACATGCAAAGGCCATTAGTTGTAACAAATAAAGCAAGTATCTTAATACGTAACTGTATGTAACAAGATCAAGTTCTGCAAAGAAGAATTGTGTAAATTCAGCAAAATTCAAGTGTTCCACTTCTGTCAAAGTTTTAACCAATTCACACTGACAAGACAAAGGTACTCAAGTTA
>NW_007739585.1:34854-35332 GCF_000696425.1 Galeopterus variegatus | reverse complement strand
TAGATCTGTCATCAGGTCTTTCTCAGGGTCACTTTCTGTTAGTTTATATTTCTTCCTTTGACTAGACCATGCTTTCCTGTTTCTTTGTATGCCTTATGAATTTTTTGTTAGAAAGTGGATATTTGTGTCTAGTAATGTGTTAACTCTGGAAATCAAATTCCTTTCTCAGGGATTGCTGGGGTTTTTGATTTTGTATTTGTGTTTCTTTGCTGTGTTTGATTACTGGAGGCTGTCTCTTGGCTGAGAATTCCTTCAGGTATAAACTCTAGGTCTTTTCTAAGGGTGTGCATGGTAACTTTCTAATTTCCACTATATATGTGGTTGTTTTTGAATGTCCTAGTCTTTTTTTCTTTTTTCCTTTTTGTCTTTTTCTGTGTCCGGCAACGGATCGCAACCCTCAGCGTCGCCCCCGCACCGGACCAGGACCAGCAATGGGATCGCAACCCTCGGTGTTGCTCCCGCACCTCGCTCAGCCAGT
>NW_007739585.1:28974-30284 GCF_000696425.1 Galeopterus variegatus | reverse complement strand
TTGTGAAAATGACAGAGCAGAGAGAGCAGAGGGAGGGACAGACTCTTTGTGCTCCCCTTTTAATGCCCTCAGAACCACACCCCTGACCACCATTATTAATCCATTCCCTACGGTTTGGTCCTACAGTCTAATTACCTCTATAAGGCTGCACCTTTCAATTACCATAATAAGATTTCCTACTCCCTTAACAGTCACAGTGGGGGCCTCATTTCTAATACATAAAATTTAGGGGACATAATTCGTACTTCAGTGAGTTTGGGGGGACATTCAATCCACTATGCTCAGAAAAGAGTAGCAGCTCTGATTGGCATTCCACCACTGCAGTAATCAGCTACACTTTGAAATCTGTCTGTGTAATCTCTGTCTCCTGTTACCCATAGAACAGACAGCAGAGTTGCAGCTACTAGAGGCAAGAACAAACTCATAAATCTAGGAAATCCAAAGGGACTGCTGTAACACTCTTTGTTTTCCAAAAATCACCTCTCAGTATTCCAAAATCACTTCTTCCTATTCTACCCCTGGACTTCCTCTACTCCTACCCAGTTAACATGTGCTTCTGAGTTATGGGAAGGTCTGGCAGCCCCTCTCCCTTTCTTTAGTCAGTATTTCCCCAACTGTTTGGTTTGTTAAGTATGACTGTAGATTTGGAGGACCTGTTTGGAATAATTGGCACTAAGATGACATAAAAGCTTTTCTTAAGCATGCAAAAATGAAAATAACATGTATGATTCTTTTTTATTAGTGTTCTTTTTAGTTTTTTATTATTCCATTTTGTCCATTATATATGGACTTTGAAATCTGGTTGTTCAATAAAGGATCAGTTTTACCCAAAGAAAAGGCTGACCTTTGCCCTCAACTTCTAGGAGGTGATTTCTAAGCCCTTGGAATGTCCTGCCTGATAAGAGTGTCTTTGTTTATCTGTAGACTTTAGGCCACACGGGATAGTTTATGCCAGTCGTATGGTTTAGAGTGGGGGCTTTGGGCCAGGGAAACTAGTATCAGACACACAGTCAACCATGTCGAGGTGACTGAGCCCCAGTAAAGTCTTTGTACACGAAGGCTCAAGGGAGCTTCCCAGGTTGGCTGCATCCCACACATCCTGTCCCACGTCACTGCTGGGAGAAGTTAGCTCTGTCTGTGAAGCCACAGGGATAGGACGGCCGGAAGCTCCATGCATGGAACTCTCCTAGACGTGGGCACATGTACCTCTTTGCTTGGCTGGGTTTTTTTTGTTTTTTTTTTTTTTGTCTTTTGTCTTTTGTCTTTTTCCGTGTCCGGCAACGGATCTCAACCCTCAGTGTTGCCCCCGT
>NW_007739585.1:7580-27724 GCF_000696425.1 Galeopterus variegatus | reverse complement strand
CTCTCTCTCTCTCTCTCTTGCTTCCTCTCGCCATGTGATCTGTTTGTACCTGCTGGCTGTCTGCCACTTTCCGCCATGAGTAGAAACAGCCTGAGGCCCGCGCCAGATGCAACTGTCCCAGAATCATAAGGCAAATAAACCCCTCTTCTTTATAAATTACCCATTTTCAGGTATTCCGTTATAGCAGCACAAAAAGGACTGAAACAAGTACTATGAGTAAAACAGCTTCAGAGAGTT
Organism: Galeopterus variegatus; assembly: GCF_000696425.1. Lineage (NCBI taxonomy): Eukaryota > Metazoa > Chordata > Mammalia > Dermoptera > Cynocephalidae > Galeopterus > Galeopterus variegatus. Next base: position 27,487 of record NW_007739585.1, on the reverse strand, counting down.
CTGGGTCCTTCTAGTGAATTGTCAAATCTGAAGGTGTTCTTGAGGATCCCTGAACTTGCAGTTGGTGGCAGAAGTGAGGTTGGTCTTGGGGACCCCTGAACTTTGTGCTTATATCTGTTTTCAGATCCCAGCTTTGTCATTTCTCATTTTTCTTACCTGCAGTATAGGAGTAATTCTGTTTGTGGGATGATTGCGATGGCTAAATGAAGTATGTATGTAAAGCTTCTAGAACAGTGTCTTGTTTGTAGCAGGCTGTTAATAAAGGCTTTAAGCATACTACAGAATCACATGGAGGAATATTTATACAAAATACCTCCAATGTCAGTAATAAACAGCTCAGTTTGCTCTTTTTTTCAGCTCATATACAGAATTTCCTTCTTATTTCAACCCTTGGTTGTGTAGAAATATGAGGCATTTGAATGATTGGGACTTTTCCAGTGGCTACACAGTATTTATAATTTAAAATCTGGAACAACCTTCAGCAGAGCAGGGTTGAGACAGGATGGGAGCAGGCCAAATAATAGGAATTTTTGTTCGTGACATTTTCAGTTTGAAGTAGCTGTGGGTCTTCTATGTAGAAGTGTCTATATAGAAGTGACTGAAACTAATGGGAAGTCAGTTCTTCATCTACAGAAAAAAGGAAAGAAGCAGTTAAAGTAATGGGAGGAATATCTTTCACTGTGGCAGTTTAATTTTTTTAATTATTATTTCTTCAGAAAGGATGGAAACTGTGTAAATAAAGCAGAACCAGCCAAAGGCAGAGCCCGCTGACTTTAAAGGGATGTATATGAAGCTTTGGGTCCACCTGCTTTTGCTGTGGAGCAGTGTTAATGTCTCTCTATACTGTGCTTGCGTAGAGATGTAACTAGTAGACAGCGTACTTCTCAGTGTGTTCACTGTTTAGACTGTATACTCCCGAAAGGTGAAGTAACCCAAGAATTTGGAATATGCAGGTGTTTTCCTGTAATTTTTAGGTCAGTTAAAGAGAGCGTGTTAACTTAGAAATATTGTACACAAATAAATCAAGGGGTAAAAATCTCTCTTTGCACTCTCCCCCAGAACCACTTGAGGGACATGTTTATTGTTAGTCTGTCACTTTCCAGTTTGAAGGTGTTAACTTAGAAATATTGTACACAAATAAATCAAGGGGTAAAAATCTCTCTTTGGACTCTCCCCCAGAACCACTTGAGGGACATGTTTATTGTTAGTCTGTCACTTTCCAGTTTGAAAATTAACAGGCAGAGTGGGATAGTGTGATGGTCACGAGCTACTTAACAACCTCAAATCTGCATGTCAGGCCTTCCACTTCCTGAGGATATGACCTTCAACACGTTTGTTACTTAGCCCTTTTGACTTTTGCCTAAATTTTAAAGATGGAAATCCAACCACATATGTTTGCTAAGTGTATTACAAAGATAGAGGCCCAAACGTAGTGTCCTGTACGCAGTAGCATGCTCCATGAGCATTGGTCACTGCTGTCTGTGTGCCAGTTCTCTCCTTCCCCCTGTCTGATGTTTTTTGGCTTAGGTTGCTAATAATATACTTTTTCCTTTCTTGGTTGGATACAGTTACTACTATTTTAAACTTTAGTTTTGTCACAATTCTATATGGACAGAGTTTAAGGAGTCAAAGTTTATCACAAAGAACAGCAAGCAGTTCCTTGTACCTTCCTTGAATACAAACATACCTCCTTTTCCCATCTCAAGTGACAACCACTTTCAGATTTTCCAGGTAGTTCTTTTGGAATTTATCTCCATATCTCTAAACAACATACTTACATTGCGCTAATTTTTTTTTCCTATTTTGTTCATTCTGTCTTCACTGTGTACTGTAGAAGGTGAGGATTAAGCTCTATTCCGCCTCTTCCCATTGCCTCACCTTCCCAACATGCACATACCAGAACTTTACAGATTCATTGTTGTTTTTTGCATTGTTATGACCATAGGAACACTGCTCACCACTGAGCCACACAATCTCCTGTGATTACTGTTTGTTCCCAGTATAACTTTTTAGTTTTCTTGGAGTTAATAATCATCATATTTTTTCTTTGTCTAGATTTCTGTGTTCTTTAAATCAACTCTTGGACTCTCTGCCATCACTTGTATCTTCTCTCAGACTTTCAGATGTGTTGGGTTTTCTACCAAGTTCATCTTTTTAAAGAAATCTCTCCAGAGGTACTTTCTGACCCACCCACCTTGGACAGTTCACTCTCTATGCCTGGTGCACAGCTGTTTTGTTGGGATCTTTTCCAGCTCTCTCCTTTGTGTGATACCTCATTTCTGGAATTCCACGTTTTTTAAAAATTTACTCCCTCATTCAAGTGGAACATATTCTTTTTTTTTTTTTCCTTTTTGTCTTTTTTCTTGTCCGGCAATGGATCGCAACCCTTAGTGTTGCGCCCGTACCGGACCGGGACCGGCAACGGGATTGCAACCCTCGGTGTTGCACCCGCACCTCGCTCAGCCAGTGAGCGGGAACCGGTCTGTATGTGGGATCCGAACCCTCTGCCGGAGCGCCGCCGTGCTCCCAAGCGGCGCACTGTAGCAGTGCGCCACCAGGCTGGCCCAGGAACATATTCTTTACTAGGATATGTGGGAGGTACAACTTCTTTGAGACCTTAAATATCTAAAAATGCTTTTATTCTCCCTACATACATGATTGATAGTTTTGCTGGATATAGAATTCTAGGTTGGAAACTATTTTCCCTGTGAGGTTGGAGCTTTTAGCTTGCAGTGCAGTTTTTGAGAACTCTGAAAGCATTCTGATTCTTAATTCTTTGTATATGACCATTTTTTCCCTTGTTAGAATATTTCTTTTTCTTTACTGCTTTGAAATTTCCTTGTGATATGCCTCGGAAAGTGTTTCTATTTTTATCTATTGTGGACCCTTTAATCTGGAAATTTGTGACCTTTGCTTAAAATTTTTCCGGACTTATTTTGTTGGAGATTTTTTTCCCTTCTATTTCTTTTTTCTTTTCTTCTAGGTTTCTTGGACTAGTTCTTTAATTTTTTTTTTTTCTTTTCTGTTTTCTATATTTCTTTCTCATGAATCCTTCATTTCTGCTCCCGTATTTTGTAAATCTGAGATCTTTTTCATTGCTTGAATGTTCATTCTTGTAGCATAACTTTTTATAAAGACAGTATCTTATTTTTCTGAGGCCATCAGTGATAGCTGTTTCCATTTAGTTGTTTTGTTGTTGTTGTTGTCATCATTTTTTGCCTGCATAGGCACTGCTTATTCTTTTACTCTCTTCTTTGGTTTATGTTTGTCTCTCCTTCATGTTAGAAGAGCTCCTCAGATGCCTGATGGTCATTGGTTATCTGCTCATGTTTGAGAATAGGAGACTAGAGAGCAGATTGGGAGTCCCCAGGGTGTGGGCTTGGCTTTATCTCGGAGTGATCTAGTTGGGCCATTTCTACTTAGGGAACCCCAAATTCCAGTACCTTTCACTCTTTCCTCTTGGGCTGGTCAGAAGGGTTTTCTCATTTTGCACAGCTTGCGTGTCCACTGGTGGTGAGGAAGTGGGAAGAGGAATAGGGCTGTTCTAATGCCCCATTCTCAGTGTGGTAGCCCTGTCCTCACCTGCTATCCCATAGGCTATAGATCCTCTCTTATGTTGTCTTCTGAGAAAAAACCTACAGTCTTCTGCTGGAACGTGGGGTGGGCATGTGCTCAGATGTGTTATATGTGCAGGGGGTCAGGAACTTAAGATTCAAACAGTTTCTCAAACAGAATATAAACCAATCTTTGGATTTTGAGGGAGGAATGGGATTGGTGCTTCCTCATCCTCCACTTCCAAGGGTGATTGGTGCAACTAGTTGAGATTCAAACAGTTTCTCAAACAGAATATAAACCAATCTTTGGATTTTGGGGGAGGAATGGGATTGGTGCTTCCTCATCCTCCACTTCCAAGGGTGATTGGTGCAACTAGTTTCTGAGCCTTTTGGGAATTCTGAGCATAAATTGGGTTGCATCTTGAATTTCTCTGTCTGCTGGCTTAGGATTCTGCTCTTTTGGATCTGCTAAGTCAGTTATTGCTCATCCATTATCTTTTCAGTTTCTAAAAGTTTGATGCTGTTTACTCATCTCCTGATGTCTTTGTTTTTATAGGTTACATGTCTTTTTTAAATGACCTTACCATCATTTGAGTGGGGTTTTAAGAGGCAGTGCAGTAAATGCATGTCTTTAATTCATCATCTTTAATAGAATCTTTTAAAACATTTATAATAATAAAAAAACTACATTGTTATTACACTGTTCAGTGAAGTTTTTCTGTGTGAAAGATGAAGAAATGATCAGACCCTTTGTGAGGCAGTTTGATTGTTCAGACAGTGGGAGCCCACGCTGGTTCCTCCTCCAGCAGGTCCGCAGATCCCGGGCTGCAGGGCCGTATTTACTCAGGGTTGTGCCTTATTGCGCTTGTGGTGTGTTTTTGAGATCATCTGTGACCTTTTGAGTTTATTTGTAATTCTTCGTAGATTTATATCTTCCCTTACTGTTGGATTTGAGGAATTCTGGAAGCAGGGTGACCTCATATCTCAGCATGCTTAACCTCAAATTGCATGAGATTTATGGTTTCATTGCTCTGTTTATGCAGCTGTCTTTCAGTGTAATTCGTGCCATAGTAAAAATTTGCCCTTTTAGCTGCCTTTTGCATGAAACAGTTTAACTTTTTCTGAGCCATCTGTTATTATTCAGTATGATTATTCTCAGATTGTCTTGAGAGGGGGCATATATAGATTTAGTTTTGTCTTTGGGATCTGATAGCTTAGTGTTACTCTGAAATTAACCTACTGTTGTTGATAAAAAGTTATGTCCCCCCAAAATTCATGTCGAGGTCCTAACCCCCAGTGTGGCTGTATTTGCGGATGGGGCCTCTAAGGAAGTAATTAAGGTTAAATAAGGTTATAAGGATAGGGCCCTCATCTGATAGGAAGGATTAGTGTCCTTATAAGAAGAGATACCAGAGAGCTCACTCACTTGCTCTCTTTCCATGTACACATACCAAGAAAAGGCCTGTGGGACATGGCATGAAGGCAACTGTCTGCAGGCCAGGAAGAGAGCCATCACCTGACACCGAATTGGCAGGAAATTTGACCTTGATCTTGGATTTTTGGCCTCCAGAATGTGAAAATAACTTTCTGTTGTTTAAGCCACCAGTCTATGGTTGGTTGTTATGGCAGCCCAAGCTGACAAACACACTACTTTGTGCTGCATCTACTTGGTCTTCCAGGTTACTTTCTTAGATATTGAGAATCAGAGTTAGTTGTCAGATTGTAGCTTACAATTGCCATATCTGTGCAACTGGTTTCTTCTGAATTAAGAAGGGTAGAGTTTTAGAATCAGAAAAGAGCAGGTCTTTTAGGGCAGAGGTTTTCAACTGCATCAGGAGTCAGGAAATCAATGTAGCGGGTTGCAACCAGCAATTTTTAAAAAATGAAATGCATTGCATATAGTTTGTTGTGTTTCCTGTGTACATACATATGTGGGAGTGAGTGTGTGTTTGTGCAAGTACTATATTGAGATATATAAAATGTATTTTTTACTGTAGGTTGTGGTATAAAAAACTTAAGTCTGTTGCTCTAGTCCAAACTAATCCCTCAGTTCCTCTTAGACTATCCATGGCAAGGGATTACTCTTAGAGTTTGAGGGAGGAGAAAGACCAGGATTATGGATCCTGAGGGCTCAGACTTCAGACCTAGAGATCTAATCCTCAAAAGGGTAACAACTAGGGAAGAGGAGAATATGGTTATCTGTTCCTCTCAGCAAGCAAAGCTGGCAGCCCCCAAGAGGACTCTCTGCAAAGCCGAGCTTCTGGGGGTGATTGCGACTGATCACGTCTTTCTCCCAGAGTGTTCTGTGCATAGCTTCTCCCAGTGCACATGCAGTGTTGTTTTATAATTATTTTTAAAATGTCTGTGACTGGGTCAAGTCCTTAGTTGGCGTTCCATGAATGTTGATAGGAGGCATGTTCCTGACATGCATGTTAATGATATACATGTTAACAACGTGTTTACTCCTGCACTAGTTGGGAATTCACCCCACGTCCATTCAAGTGTGAGGTCAGGCCTTCCTCCATGAATACTCTTTGCGACAGCCCATCCTGTTTCACAGAGCTGGTAGTAGCAGAGTCCCATCATGTCTCTTAGTGTCAGTAGATGGGGAATCTCTGTCATTGTATGGTCTTGTAGCTTTGTTCAGAGGGAAGGAGGAAGGGGCTGGGCCCTTGTGTGTGTGTCCTGAGTCACGGCATCACTGGTGAATCAGATACACTCACGGTGTCTTGGTAGGAGAGGGTAGAGTTGGGGAGGTAACTACAGAAGCGATTCTAATGTGCTACTCTTGGGCAAGTTGAGGCACAGTGAGGTCCTGCGCAGGGGAACTGTCATAGTCTAAAGGGATTCGGGAAGACTTCCCAGAGCAGAGGACGTGGAGACCTGAAGCATACGTTGGTGTTAATCAGACAGAGACATCTCAGGAAGGGCCTGCAGGTGCAGATGTGATGTTTAGACTTCATGTTCTAGATGATGGGAACCCGTTCTGCTGAAGGCATAGTAGGCAGTCAGAAATGTTGGAAGAAGCCAAAACTGGAGTCAGAAGACCAATCAGTTGGAAGACGATTGCCAAGTCCCAGAAGGAAGGGCCTACATTAGGGCGATGTTCACTGACAGCAGAAATGCTGCTCAGGGAGAATTGACAGCGTCAGCTGGTTTTGGGATGTGAGGGGCCAGGGAAAGGGAGGTTGCCTTTGACTGCAGTTTGAGGCTGGGAATAACAGTGATTTCTTCCATAGTAGTAGAGAGCACTCCAGGGACAGTCAATCTTGGGAGGGAAAGAGATGGCAAGATACAAATACTACATCCCAGGTTGTAGAGATCCTAGAGCCCCTGGGGCACCACTGTGAAGAATGGTCTTATTAGAAGAAAACTTCTCATAATTCATAGGTAAACTAAACTTTCCCACTTATTTGGCATTTTTTCCCACTAGAAGGCTCTTAGCTGTTGAGTAAAAAAATCTGTCATTTAAATGCAGCATATTTTAATATTTTAAATTCAGGAATGTATATGTTTTCAATATTTTTTTTCAGCTAGAACAGGAAATTGTTACTTAACTTGCTTTATAGAGTTTAAAAAGACAGTGGTTTAGCAGAAATACTTGTCTTTTTATAACATATTATAACATATGAGTATGCATTTACACAAATGAATGCCAAACAGATGCTTTGAATTAAAAGCCTTCAGAGTTCAATTAGTATTTCCTTCAGAGCCTCTTCAGCTTGCTTTCTGTTTTCTTCATTCCAGGTCATTATTCCACAGTGACTTTTGAGAAGCAATTTCCTTAAGAGAGTACAAATTGGATTATTCCCTTTTATTGAACTGAAATTCTTAACGAGACTTTCCACTAATGAGATATTTTATTCACGTTATGCTAAAAGGCTTGTTTGAGTCATTTAGTTAGCATTTCAGGATTGAAAGTCATTGATTAAAGCTTTACTAATAACAAGCAAAGTTTAGTAATAAAAAGAGTTCCACTAGGCGCTGCTATCACAACCATGAAGATCATAACCAATAAAAAAGTGGCAATAGGGGGGAATTAGAATTAGCTTGACCATTAATACAGGATAACACCAAAGAAGTCAACCGTCTGTTAGTGATGTTGTGCAGGACTAACTGGCTTGACTTCCAGTTCCAGGCAGAATTCCCTGTTCAGCAGCTGGTTCTTGTGAAGATCATAACCAATAAAAAAGTGGCAACAGGGGGGACTTAGAATTAGCTTGACCATTAATACAGGATAACACCAAAGAAGTCAACCGTCTGTTAGTGATGTTGCGCAGGACTAACTGGCTTGACTTCCAGTTCCAGGCAGAATTCCCTGTTCAGCAGCTGGTTCTTCCAGGCTGGCACGGCACCAGTGCCCAGGGAAGACTCTCCTCTGACTTGTAACATGTATTGCTTTGATAGGACACCATATCTGGAATATGGAAGAGTTTTCTTTAACATGACAGAGAGGACCAAATCAGGCTCATTAGTGACTTTCTGGTATTTATTTGTTATTTTTCTATGGATGTTTTCACTTCTGACCTGACAACTCTTTTTGTTTCCAGTTTAAGATTGATGGAGAATGGTGGACGTGGATCAATTACAACCGCTTCCAGGAGCTCATCCAGCAGTATGACGATAGCGGCGGGTCACAGACCTTTGGTGCAAAGGATTATATGGCCAGAACTCCTCACTGGGCATTGTTCGGTGCCAGTGAAAGAGGCTTTGATCCCAAGGATACAAGATATCAGAGAAAGAACAAATCAAAGGATATTTCTGGATGCTGAGCTTATCTGACTTTAGGGCACTGAAGGACAAAAACTGGATGGCCCCAGAAGGTTCTTGGACTCCTGTGATTTTTCCAAGGACAAATTACTTGAATGATATTTCATATAGTTGAGACTGTAAAGTAGCATGCAGGGATACAAGTCCCGCACCTGGCAGGCTGGAGAGATGGCATCCACCCTTACAGTGTCTGGACTCAGCCACAGCTCTTCTTACCAGAACTCAGTCACTTTCCTGATTTTATTTCTGAGAGGAAAATCGTTTTGGGGGGGGAAGTACACAGTCATTACTGGAATTTAACTCATAGTTTTGAATTACATTTTAGTAAGATTTCCTGACTCAGCCACAGCTCTTCTTACCAGAACTCAGTCACTTTCCTGATTTTATTTCTGAGAGGAAAATCGTTTTTGGGGGGGGGAGTACACAGTCATTACTGGAATTTAACTCATAGTTTTGAATTACATTTTAGTAAGATTTCCTGGAATGCTGTCTACAAGAACGTTACACAAGGAGCAAACGTCTGTGCTCTTCTCCTTCCTGGCTGGTGGCTCGCTGTTGAGCAGCTGCTCAGCACTGCCTTGTCCTCCCTTCTGAGAGAAGATGTGGCCCCTCTCACATCCTAACGCATGCTCAGGAGGTGTCCTCCCACATTTTCATAATTCTCAGATACTTTTAAGTACTGCATTGATTACTTTAAGTCTTTTTTTATTACCAACCCTTTATGAAATTGCATTGGATCTAAAACTACACTAGATCTTACCATGGTCCCGTACAAATTACCATAGAAGGTAATATGTATGGGCCGGATTGGAGTAAAACTCTCTTCTGTAAGAGCAATTGCCGTGTGATGCGTTCAGTGATTAGTCTCAGAGACACACTTTGGAACAAGGAGCATGATTTGCTTCTGTTTATGAGTCACTGTCCCGCCTGTTGCGCTGCACGTACAGCAGGCCTCCACCTTTCACTCCTGCGGCCCTCGCTGCTTTACACAATCTGTTCTCTAAGGTGCACACTTATTCTGATTGAAAACATCATACTCAATAGTTTTTTTCAGGTTGTCAGAGTTCTTTTAAAAATTCCTTTTTCTAGGAGTTGAGTTATGCAGTAATCATTTGTAAAGACTGGAGCATGACTTTTCTTTTAAAGTGCTTATTTTAGTGATATCCTGGTCCCATAGTTCTAAGCCATATCAGACCCACCTCCTCCTTATATATCTGCTATTTTGTAACACCCTCTATGCTGAAGTAAAATTCATAGATAATATCATCTACATACCCACTTTTTGAAAACTGGGCACCATATTTATTTCTAAGTGGTAGAGTCAAATACTTCTCTCTGTTGGGACATGGGTTGGTGAATATAGGAAAAACCAACTGTTTTTCTCTCTGTACTTCACCCCACTCTCAGTACTTCACTTCTGCCATCACTTGTGTGGGGGATTTTTCTCCACATTGACTAACTCTCAGACACCAGCTGGGTGTTCTACAATTCAGTCCAGTTCTGACACTAACTGGAGTTAACACACACCCCACATTTAAGGGCTCAGTCCCACAGGACTTCTCCTCACTTCAGACATCATTTGCAAGTGGTAGGTCCCCAGAGTACCCACAACTTCTGTCTGACTATAAATTGGAGATTCCCATGACCCCCTTCTTAGATTTGGTAACTTCCTAGGGTGGCTCACGGAACTCATGAAAACAGTTTACCTACTGTTGCTGATTTATTACAAAGGATATTTTAAAGGATACAAGTAAACAGCCAGACGAAGAGATACATAGGATAAGGTCTGGAAGGGTTTGGAGCATGGGAGCTTCTGTCCCCGTGGAGCTGGGGTGTGCCACCCTCCCAGCACATAGACATGTTCACCATCCTGGATGCTCTCTGCACCCTGCAGTTGAGGGAGCAAACAGGCATGATCACTCTCCAGCCCCTATCCCCTTCCTGGAGGATGGGGGTGGGGCTGAAAGTCCCATGTTTCTAATTATGGCTTGGTCTTTCTGGTTACCAGCCCCATCCAGGAGCCCACCAAGAACAAGCCCAACTCGTTAGAACAAAAGGCACTAACTACTATTACCCAAGAAGTTCCAAGGGATTGAGGAACTCTGTCAGGAAACGGGTCAAGAGCAAATATTAAAACAAAAAATGCACTCAGCACTCCTGTCACTCAGGAAATTACAAGAGTTTTAGGAGCTTTGTGCCAGGAACTGGGGACAGAGACCAAATATATATTTCTTATGTCATGGATGGGATAGTGATAAAGTATAACGGAAATCATGTGTTCTTTCTTGAGCTCCCCTGAAGCTTGTGTCTAGTTTCATGTTGGCCATGAGACAGGTGGTGGTCTAGACCAGTGAGGCGAGATCTCACTGAGACGCAGATGTGTCACTGGTCATTGAAGAAAGATAGGAAAACACGTTCACATGTTAAAAAGCGTGAGCTCATACTAAGGAGCCCACAAATGGCTCCTGCTACAGGTTACCTGTCCTGACAGCCAAGCATCCAGCTGTTGGAAGCACCTCAGGGGCCGTCACAGCAGCAAGGCAGGAGGTGAACACATAGGGCCACCCCTCAACCTCTTCAAAGCTCTGCTTTTATTTTTATGATTTGAGGTTCTGCTTAGGACTTAACTTGAATAATGATATTCTGGGGCTTCAAAGAAAAAAACTAGCATGCCTCTCACCTACAGAATGAGCCCTCCTGACTCCATTAACTTTAGTTACATAAATGAATGTTTCTCTTTCACCCCAGAAAATATTGATGCTTTATATTAAAAAAGAAGAAAATTATGGCACATCAGGTTGAGTTCACAGGCACAAGACATTTAAAATGCCTATGGAAAACACAATGGAGTCTACATGAAAAAGTTTAGTAAGTTTGCTTAGCAGTATAAAAGTAAAAGAATGGGAAGCCTGAATGTTCTAAGAATGTAATATATTTACCAAAAAAATCTTATTTCCAGTGGAATTTCTTTTGGACCTTAAGCAAATGATTCTAACATTTAGCTGAAAAATTAGCCAAATAGGTGAGAATAGATAAGAAATTTTAGAAAAAAATAACTACTAAAAAAAAGTTGCTTTATAAGTTATTAAAACATGTTGCCTAAATAATGAAAATAAAGCAAAAAGTCAGCTTCCAAAATGGCATCGTGGGGACCTCAGTGAACTCATTTTCCCTCTAAAACAATGAAAATACGGGTAATAGAACTAAAAGTTTCACAATGAACTGAAAATGATATACCAAAAGAATAATGAACCTCAATAAAATTAGTGTTTGCCTTCTCATCAGAAAACATGGAAGCCAGAAGACAGTAGGATGAAATAACTCAGACAAAAATTCTGTATCTAGATAAATCCTTATTCAAAAATAAAGGAGAAATTAAGACATTGTCAGATAAACAAAAAGTAAGAGAATTCGTTGTTGGCAGACCTGCCCCAGGAGGGAGTCCTTCTGAAGGGAGTCCTTCAGGCTTTAATGAAAAGACACTAGATATTAACTCAAATCCACACGAAGATGTAAAGAGCACTGGTTAGGGTAACTGGTATTATGAAAATAAAGTATACACATTTTTGTTCATAATTGTTCTGTTTTAAATAACAACTGCCTAAAGGAATAAATACTAGATATTAACTCAAATCCACACGAAGATGTAAAGAGCACTGGTTAGGGTAACTGGTATTATGAAAATACAGTATACACATTTTTGTTCATAATTGTTCTGTTTTAAATAACAACTGCCTAAAGGAATAAATATAGAACTGTTGATGGGCTTATAATGTATAGGGATATAATTTGTATGATTGTAATAGCACAAAGGAGTGGGAAGAGAATGGAGGTATATTGGAGCAACTATTGACTGCCACTATGGAAATTAAGTAGATATGAATCAAAAATAGATTATTTTAAGATGCTAATTGTAATCTCCAGGGCAACCACAAAGAGAATAAATTTTAAAATACAGTAAAAGAAGCAACAAGGAATTAGATAAGATACAATAGAAAATACCTATTGAACTCTAGAGAAGGCAGTAATGAAGAGAACAATTTTGTCATAGGTGTATTTTTAAAAATAGCAAAAATGGTAGATATAAATCCTACCTTATAGGTAACTATTATGTAAATGGATTAAACACCCCAATCAAAAGACAGATGGCAGAATGGATAAAATGATAATCCAACTATATGCTGTCTACAAGAAACACACTTTATATTCAAAGACAAATAGGTAGAAATTAAAAGGATGGAAAAAGATATGCTATGAAAGCAGTAACCAATAGAGAGCCAGAATGGCTATACCAATATATTAAAAAATTAGACTCTAAGATAAAAAATTGTTAATAAAAACAGAAAAGGATAATTTGTAATGATAAGAGGGCCAATTTACTAGAAATATGTAATGATTTTAAACATGTATGCACCTAATAACAGAGCCCCCAAATACATAAAGCAAAACGGAATATATAAGAAAAAGACAATTCAACAATAATAGTTAGAGATTTACATGCCCTACTTCTAATAATGGATAGAACAACTAGTCAATAGATCAACAAAGAAATAAAAGACTTAAGCAATGCTATAAACCAACTACACCTAACAGAACTTTATAGAACACTCCACTCAGCAAACATATTCTCAAATACACATGGAGCCTTCTCCAGGATAGACCATGGGTGAGAACATAAAATAAGTCTCAATAAATTAAAAAGGATTGAAGTTGTACAAAATATGTTCTGCAACCAATTGAATGAAATTAAAAATCAGCAGGAGAAATTTTGAGAAATTCACAAGTATGTAGAAATGAACCAACATTCTAAATAAGCAGTGGGTCAAAGCAGAAATCACAAGGGACATTAGAAAATACTTTGAGATGAATGAAAACAAAAACATACCAAAATTTGTGGAATGCTAAATAAAGCAGTACTCTGAGGGACACTTAATAGCTGTAAATGCTTACACTGAAAAGAAAATATAGCTCAAATCGGTAACCTAACCTTTCATCTTAAGAAGCTAGAAAGAGTGAACTAAACCTAAAGCAACCAGAAGGAAGGAAAAAGTAAACACAGAAGAAATAAATAGAGGGAAAAAAATAGAGAAATGAAGCCAAAAATTAATTCTTCAAAATTGGCAAAACTTTAGCCAGACTTACAAAGAAAAAAGAGAGAAGATGCACATAACTAAAATCAGGTATGAATGTGGGTAGAATCTTATGGTTGCACAATTCTGAATACACTAAAACCTGTATACTATAAATGGGTAAATTTTATGGTATGCAAAATATATTTAAATAAAGGTGTTTAAAAAAAAGCAGGCAAGGGCTGGCCCCGAGGCGCACTCGGGAGAGTGCAGCGCTTGGGAGTGCAGCGGCGCTCCCGCCGTGGGTTCAGATCCTATATAGGGATGGCTGTGCGGGTGACACCAAGCCAAGGGTTGCAATCCCCTTACCGGTCACAAAAAAAAAAAAAGACAAAAACAAACAAAAAAAAGCAGGCAAACCTGAATGTTTGTAAACTCAAGATAAGGGAAGCACCATAAATCAATATTGTTTGGGAGAAAAAAATAATTTCTTTCTGCTATACACCAAACATGGCATGTGAAATGAAAAGCCCAGAGAAAAGCTTGGGAGAGGATGGCCTTTCTTGACCAGTGGCTCCCACACTCTCGTTTGTATCAGAATCACCTGGAGAGCTTGTTAGACCAGATTGCTGAGCTCCACCTCAGAGTTTCTGATATTCTAAATCTGCAATGGAGCAGAACTTGTATTCTAACAGGTTTCTGGGTGATGCTAATGCTTCTAGCCCAGGGGCCACACTTTCAGAACCACTTTCTGACCTAAAAAGAATGTAAGAACTCATAAAGGAAAGGTCAGAAAATCTTAGACTGCAGAATATGTTCGAGTACCTAATACATCAAACACCACATAAACTACAAAGGCAAAAATTGTGAAAAATGACTTGCATGAGGTGGGATATTTGCACCCTTACTGGAACAGCTCATATAGTTTAATTCAAAAAATGTTAAGACTTGACTGGTTAAATGAACAAGAACACAGGACATAAAGTGTTATCAATGAGGACACACAGATGGCTACAAATATGAAGAACTGTACACTTTCACCAAGGAAATGCAAATTAAAACAAATGTTTTCATCAAATTAGCAGTTTTTAAAATCATTATGTTAAGGTAGCATACAGGCATTTCAAAGGCAGCTTGGCAATATATACCAAGAGCCTTTATCTTTAACCTTGGGTTAAATGATTAAAAAAAAATAGTTTTATGTTTAAAGATTTTTTTTTTTTCCTTTTTGTCTTTTTTACTGACCGGTAATGGGATCGCAACCCTCGGTGTTGCACCCGCACCGCGCTCAGCCAGTGAGCGGGAACCGGTCTCCACATGGGATCCGAGCCCTCGCCGCTGCGCTCCCAAGCGGCGCACTCTCCAGTGCACCACCAGGCCGGCCCTAAAGATTTTTTTAAAAGCATTTTATAATAGCAAAACCCAGGAAATGTTAATGTAAAATGCAGTAGGCATTTAATATTTCTTGAAAGAATGGCAAAATTGTTTTATTACACCCATTGTCTAGGTAATTCACTCATTCAACGCATGTTTATTGAACACCGACTCATTCTAATTACTGAAGGTAAGTAAAAGAGGAAAATAATTCCCACCATTATGTGGCTGACAGACATTCATCAAAGACAAGGATTCACAGACATAAACATTAAACACCAAACACACTGTGAGTGTCATTGGAGAGACATCCTAGTTGGGTTGTTGGGACAGTCTCTTGGAGGAGCCGTGCACTGCCTGTGCTAGCACCTAAGAGATTCCAGAGGAGGGGATGGAAAAGGGGGCGTGGCACAGATGAATAGCCGTAGGAAGGCCACAGTGGCTGGAGCCAAAGGATGGTGCAGAAGGTGTAGGAAAGGGCCAGGCCACATGGGGAAGCCTGGAACACAGTGGGCGATGACTTACGGAGATGGAGGCCAGGCCAGGCCCTGAGAGCAATTACACAAAGGAACAGCATGATTGGATTTGCATTTTAATAAGAGCACTCTAGCTGCAGGTTGAAAAATGGCTTGGAAAGGTCAAAAGGGAAGATGAGTTAGTAAACATTTTCACAGAATAGCCACGAGGCAACAGCCTGGGTGATGGCATTTGTGCAGTGCGCAACTGTATCTGCTGGCCCTGGCGGTTGGGATGGAGCACAGTGGATGGATTGTAGAGAGGCCTAGGAGGTACACTTAATGCATTTGGCCACAGGTTGGTTAGACAGGGTGGTGGAAATCAAATGCCAAGGCTGACTCCTGGGTTTCTGCCCTGAGAACAGGAAGGACGATTGTGCCACTCTCCAGGCCAGCTGGTACTGGCTTGGGGAGAGCTCAAGCTCATTGTAGACAGATAGGCTTGGAGCTGCCTCAAGACTCTCAAGGGGAAGGTGAAGACAGCAGAGGGACAGGTCTGGGGTGGAAATTAAGATAACAGAAGCCTCGGGGAGGGCTGAGATCTCTTAAGGAGAGGACACCGTGAGAACTGGAGAGACCACTGACGGGCTCCAGCAGAGAAGATGCATCTGCAGAGAGAGATGCAGAAACCCAGTGGGGAGGGAGGGTCAGCAGGCCGGATGCCAGTGAGAGGTGAACTCCGGGAGGATGGCAGAAATCGTTCCCTGGACGGGGTCATCGAGGACTGGTCCACACGTTTCGTGGTGCTCTGGCAGCCCGGGAAAGGTTTGAAGGCCTTTTAATGACGGAAGATATTTATGACATTAGTTTAAAACACAGAATGCAGAATTACAGTATCATTTTAATTATGTAAAATTCATATGTGTGAAGGAACATACAGAAATGGATATGTATTATTTTAATCAAAATAATGCAATAAAAGGCATGAGGAAATGCATTTTCTACTTCTTTGCAGAGTAAACCTGTAAGCTTTTTCCTAAATAAGATTCTGAAATTGGAATTCAGCCTATAGTTGGAGTTAAAATATATTCAAAACAGCACATTTCATCAGCTGAAATGTTACTTCATCTTTTTTGCTGTTCTTTCAATGTGCTGGGTTGTTTTTCCCACTTTTTATGTAAATACAAGTGGATGCACTCCTCCTGGGGCACTATCTCGATCCCTGCGAGTTAGCAGTGACTAATCTTCTTGGCCACTAGCCTGCTTAGTGTTTTGGTCCTTTACTGATTTCTTTTCATTTAGCATAATAAAGCATGTTACTTTCATGACATAGGTTTTGAAGATGTTTGGTACAATATTGTAAATTCATTGCATTTTCTGGAAAAAAATCTCCTCCTGTTTGGAAGGAACCCTAGTGTGTTTAGAGTCCTACTTATCGATTTCAGTCATTCTTTCCCAGATGTCAGAGGAAGGGAGACTGTGGTAGTGGCCACAGACCTTAATGTAAGGCAGGCACGGGTGCCTCTGACTGCAGGGAAACTATTCACTTCTGAGTAAGAAAGACAGAGGGTATTTGCAGAAAATCTCAACAGGCAAACATTCTGCAACTCTCTGGGTTTCCTCTAGTTTTTGCAAATTTTTATTAAAGACACTGAAGCCCCTTCCTCCTTTATTGAGGAAATTAATTGGAGTAGCTAGTTAATTGTCTCTTACTGAGGGCTACTAGAAATTTATACTCTGATCATTGACTAAGGAGAAGTTGGATAAAATGACTTGGATTGCTGAAAAGTCAAAATGTTTTTTTCAGCCGACGGGTCCCTCCCCACACCCTGCAGTTCCCTTGTGCCTGTGACTCAGCACCTTTGAGGGCCTCGGCTGTCCTCCAACATGTGAACTCCTGCTCAGGTAAGGATTGGGAAATGCGAGTCTCACCAGAATTAACCCTCTTCCTCCCTGAGATAGAGAGGAGGGCCCAGGAGCGTTAGCACAATCTAGTTCACTCCAGGGCAGCAGAGCTGGAATCACTTCATGAAACACAAGCACAGGGGCTCAGAGCCCTGCTGTGGTTTCAGTGTGTCCCCCTAAAGCATGTGTTGGAAATTTAATCCCTACACAACGGTGTTGGGAGGTGATTAGGCCTTGAGGGTGGTGAGTGGATTGTGCTGTGTCTCGGGAGTGGGCTTGTTATAAAGGGGGAGTTCAGCCTCTTTTACTCTCTTGCCCTCTCTTGGCCCTCCCACCACAGGGTGATGCAGCAAGAGGACCCTCACAAGATGCCGGCGCCTTGACCCTAGCTTCCAGAACGGTAAGAAATACGTTCCTCTTCATTATGAATTACCTAGTCTCAGGTTTTCTGTTGTAGCAGCATAAACGGACTAAAACGGGCCCCTAGTAAAGCACATGCCAGCTTAGACCCTGTGGTAATGAGCATCCTAAGTGCTGCGTTGAGGGGGACACAGGCACATCTGGTTTAACAGGAAAAAGTGTGGGAATCAATTTGTGATGTCTGCAGTGGCACAGGATGGATTTAGAACTCCTGCCACTTACTGGCTACCTGGTGAAAGGCCCTGAAGCACCTGAAACATTTCTTGCCAGGGGCTTGCGCTGCTATAACTCATCTCTGACCTGGACACTACTCAAGCGACTAGAGGTCAGCACTTCCTCTTACATGGTCAACTCCTGACCCTGGTGTTGGGGTAGGGAGCTGGGGTGAGTGGGGAGATGTGGGGAGAAGGCCACTGTGGCAGGTTGTCAGCAAGCGCATGCAGCATGTTGCTTGGGTTGCTGGTGGAGACTGTGTCCGCAGTGTCATTCCTCTGGTTGATGACCCACCCAGCCAGCAGTCTGGAGGTGGTGGCGGTGGACGTGTAATGACAGGAATAACTACAGTGGCCATTCCTCGAGCCTTCCTGTGTATAGGGCATCGTGTGTGACCACACCCTCTAGACTCAGGGTCTCGGTGGCAGGTACCGGTCAGAACTGTAACTATGAAAGAACCCAACTCTGCCTTCCTCCTGTGCAGCCACCAGACAGGCTGCCAGAGTGATGGCTATAGACCACACGTGTGACAACATTCCTTCCTCCTCAAGCCTCCTGTATTAGTCCATTTTGTGTTGCTATAACAGAATACCCGAGACTAGATAGTTTATAAAGAACAGAGGTTTATTTGGCTCATGATTCTGGGACAACTACATCTGGCACAGGCCTCAGGCTACTTCTCCTTATGGCAGAAAGTGGCAGGCGGCCAGTGATGATACAAGATCACATGGTGAGAGGAAACGAGAGAGAGAGAGAGGAGGTGCCAGGGTCTTTTAAACAACCAGCTCTCATGGAAGCTAATAGAGCGAGAGAACTCACTCATTACTCCTCCCACCTAGGGAGAGCATTAATCCATTCATGAGGGATCCACCCCCATGACTCAATCAGTTTCCAACACTGCCACATTGGGGATCAAATTTCCACCTGAGTTCTGGGAGGACAAAACATCCAAACTCTATCACCTCACATGTCTCCTTCAAGCCCTGGGCATGGCACATGGCCCTGCTCCAGCCTCTGCTGCACGCAGCTGCCCCAGGCCTGCGGGACACTCCAGCCCCAGCTGCTGCTTCTATCCAGGACCTACATCCCCCCGAGCAGCTCCCACTCAGCTGCTAAATTCACACTTTTGCCTTTGTGATCTGTGATTGACCTTATCCAGATTATTTCATTGGATTGATGGTTAAGGTATACATTTGCCTTGATTTTTTTCACCTAAGACACTCGCACAGAGCTTTGCAACGTATTTCCGTGGTCCACAGCGTTTGAGTGTATCTTTGAGTGGAATATCTGATGCTGCACGAGCCAGAGGAGCCAGCCTGGACGTGACTCACACACATGCCCAGGGGCTGAGCCAGTGAACAGTCACGTGGCACTCAACCTAAAATACGCCGACAGCTAGAAACAAAGCATGGACAATACTTCAATAATTTTCATTTCTGAGATGGTTTTGTCTCCTCGTCTTTCTAAGCTGGAGCTAGATGGAAAAAGATGTTTATCCCATAGAGTTCCTAACTGCTGTCATGGGCAGGAGAGTGTGTATCAGATGTGCTCTCTGCTGCCAGTAACAGAATTCCCCACTACACGTGGCTTTCAACAATAGGTGGTTTATTTTTGTTTTTGTTAGTCTCATAGACTCAATCTGGAAGTAGATGTTTCCTAGGTTGAATCTAAGGATGAAAAATCAAAGACCCAGACCTGTTCCAGGTTTCCACTGCATCATTTTGAACATGCTGCTTTGTCTTCAGGCTGTTGCCCCATGGTCTCAAGATAGCTGCCACAACTCCAGACATCACATTCTCTCGCAGTCATGTTCGAAGACAGGATGGAAGAGAGCTCTTCTCTCTTGAGATGCTGTTTATATTGAGGAGGGGGAAAAGCCCCTTGGAGACTTCTTAAGTCTTATTAACCATAAGTGGGTCACTTGCCAATTCCCACTTGCAAGAGAGGCTGGGAGCACAAGTATCTGGCACTTTCAGCCTCTATCATGGGAGGTGGTTTCTATCAGAAGAGAAGCAGGTGGCAACCAGCACCATCGGCCACAGAGAATACACATCCTGCCTGTGTAGTCCTCCCACCCACCAAGCAGGTCGGGAGCACCTGCGAGGGCCGGGTTTGGGCGCTGGGGGGGGGGGGGGGGGGGCCCCGCG
>NW_007739585.1:3387-6580 GCF_000696425.1 Galeopterus variegatus | reverse complement strand
GGGGGGGGGGGGGAGAGCGTCCCGCAGTCCTGCCAGGAGAGAGTCAGTGCCCGGAGCCAGACTGAGACCAGTGAGGACAATGCAAGTGCTCCTGGAAGCCAGGGGCGGGCATGAGACACCAACTTCGTCTTGGCAAGCTGAGGAGCACTTCTCAGAGGAGGTGATGCTTGAGCTGAGTCTTGCAGGGTGGACAGGATATTGCCAGCTGAAGACAGCAAGGAAAAGCCCCACGGCAGATCTGCAGCTCTGAGAAAGCCTGTGCCTGCTTGTGCAGGCCACCACCCCTTTCTCAGTTTCCTCCACTTCCATCAGCAACCCCACTGGGAGTGAATTCTTCATTGCGAGGTGTCAAGGCTTCAGACCTGCAGGGGTGTCCTGGGCTGCTGGGAAGGGCTTCTGCTCCTTGTCCAGCCACCGTGGCATCCCCACTCTGGGGGTGCTCTCCTGCCCTCGCTCCCTGCAGTGAAGATCTGGGGGAGGCTGCCCTCTCATCTCATTCCCCACCTGACACTGAGCCTGGCTCTGTCACCCTGATCTGGGCCAGTTGCGACAGCTGTCCCCTGGACATGGTGATGGGGCCAGCTGTGGGTGACTCAGGCAGAGCACTGGGAGGCCTCCCTGGACTCGCTCAACTCAAGCTGAGGGGTAGGGCTGCTTCTTCTCTTTGGATGCTGAACGTCAGGT
The DNA here is from genome assembly GCF_000696425.1 of Galeopterus variegatus. Lineage (NCBI taxonomy): Eukaryota > Metazoa > Chordata > Mammalia > Dermoptera > Cynocephalidae > Galeopterus > Galeopterus variegatus. The sequence continues at coordinate 5,896 of NW_007739585.1, read as the reverse complement.
GAACGGGCAGAGCTGCCCACTCCCACGTTCTTGGCTGCACGCAGAGACTGGCCTGAGAGATGGAGCACATGTCCTGGCAGGTCTCAGCCCCTGTATCCAGGCGTCCCCGAGCACAGCTTTGCCCTACGCACCCCAGTCACAGGAAAGGCAAATCACCTTGTTTTTCACATGGGTTCAAGATTGGGTTTTATCACTTGCAATAAAGTCTGGACAAATGTAATAGCACATCATCAGCAAGAGCCCACTGTCTGCTGCCTGCTGCCACTTCTCCTGAGTGTCCCTGTCCCCGGTGACACCGTCCCAGTGTCCTGCTGAGACTGGTTGGGGGAAGGAAATCACTCCTGTGAGGCCTACCTCAGCGTCTCCTCTTCCATTCCCCAGAGGCCTTTCGTCTCGGCTCCTTGTCACTTCGAACTGTCAAACGGCTCCTCCGGCCTTCAGCCCTGGCCTTGCTGCGGTGAGTCTCACCCACAGCGGCGAGTCCCACCCACGGCTATGTGGGGTGTGGATGCTGCCCTTCCATCCCACCACCCCGGGGCCAGCTGGAGCTGCTGCGGGTGATAAACCTCCCTCCACCTCTGCAGTCCCCCTCTCCTGGGCACGGCAGCGGCTCTTGCACCTCCTGGCCCAGCAGCTCCCGGCCAGGCAGCCTACCCCGAGCCTTTATCAACAAGATGATCCTATAATCAGGGAAATGACCGCTTGGCCCCACAGCTTCTTCTCCTGAGTGCCCCTGTCCTGCGGATCTGCAAACGTGGCCCCTGAGCCCGATCCAGCCTGCGACCTACTTTTGAACAGCTGTGAGCAGAGAATGGTTTTCACATTTTTAAATGGTTGAAAAAAACCCAGAGGAGTAATATTCCATGACATGTGAAAATGACATGAAACAAATCCCAGTGTCCATAAACGAGGATTGTTTGGAACCCCCCGCACCTGTTGACCCGTGCGTTGTCTGTGGCTGCTTTCAGGCTGTGTGGCAGAAGGGGAGCTGTTGGGACAGAGACCCCACGGCCCTTCACAGGAAGAGTTTGTGGCCCTGCCCTTTCTTTTCCCTTCAGCTTTCTGGTGACTTCTCTTCCTCCCAATTCTCCCAGAGAAAGGAACACATTGTGCTATTCTTATGTGGGGACTTTAAAAGGGACTCAGAAAGAAGACACTGCTTGTAATACCCATGAATTAACTGTTAGTGCTGGAATTTCTGTGGGGCCTTCCTAGGGGTGGGGTGGGCTTCTGATACCTTTGAATCCTAGTACACAGCAGGTGTGAGCTTCAGGCGAGGGGCCGCCCCGGGCCAGCGTGGGCTGCTGCTGCTCCACACGCTGCCCGGCCACCTGCTGGGGGCCTCGGGCTGCCCCGCTGGGCCTGGCTGGCTCCAGAAGGAACAGTCAAGGCCTCCCACTTCCTGGGCCAGCTGCTGCTTCTATCCTGCCAGGAAGACTCTGGAAACTGAGTCCTTGGACCAGGATGTCTCTGGGGCTTCCCTCTGTGGTGCCTACCAAGTATTTTCCATTTGGAGTCTGATTAGTCCATGTCTGTTGCTTATAACAAAATACACGGAACTGGATGGTTTATAAAGGAAAGGAAATTTATTGCTTATAGTTTCTGAGGCTAGGAAGTACAAAGGCCAGGGAACACATCTGGTGAAGGCTTTCTTTGGTGACTTCAGTGACAGCAGGGTATCACACTGCAAAAGCGGTGAAGCAGAGAAGAGAGGGAGTGACAGACTCTCTTCCTTCTCCTTTTAAAGCCCTCAGAACCATGCCCCTGACCAGCATTTTTAATCCTTTCACTACTGCACGGTGCTTCCTACAATCCAATCACCTCTTCGAGGCTCCACCTTTCAATTACCATAATAGGATTTCCCACCCTCTTAACAGGCACAGTGGGGACCAACCTTCCAATATGTAAATCTTGGGGGACACAATTCAAGCTTCAGTGAGTTTTGGGGGGACATAATTCAGTCCATCACAGAGCCCAGTCTTCAGGCTGCTGCCTTTGCCCACAGTGTCAGCCAGCCTGACCGTGACACATGCATCTTCCAGACTCCACTCCAAGTCCTGAGATGGCCCCACCTGCTTCTTCCATCTCCTGCTCCATGAGGCACACGTAGAATTGCCAGGCTGGGTACCGGGTGAGTGTAACCCAGTGTGGATGGGTTGACGTAAATGGAGGTGATCACAAAGGTCATTTGGTGCATGCTTGGCTGCGAGTAATAATCCTACGTCAATAGTGGCTGAAATAAATAAATAAGTAGATAGATAAATAAAATGTATCTGAAGACACTTTAGTTATTAAATATCTAGGGAAGTCAAAATAATCAATATTCTACATTGATTAATTTTTTCTTTTTAAAGATGACTGGTAAGGGGATCTTAACCCTTGACTTGATGTTGTCAGCATCACGTGGAGTGAGCCATGGGCCGGCCCTTTCATTAATTTTTTTTTTTTTTTTTTAAAAACATGACCGGTAAGGGGATCTTAACCCTTGACTTGGTGTTGTCAGCACCAC
>NW_007739585.1:0-1795 GCF_000696425.1 Galeopterus variegatus | reverse complement strand
GTCGGGAGGTGGGTGTTCCGTGTTTGCTTTGGTGGCTCTGCAGTGTCAACAGACTCAGACTCTTTCAATCCTTCCATTTTACTGTCCACACAATATGGTCACTGCAGCTCACGGTCCTGCACCCATGTACACAGGCAGGGAGGCCATGGAAGCAAAAGGCTTTGTGCGTGCTGGGCTCTGCCATCCATCAGGGAGCGAACACCTCACCCAGCTGCCTCCCCATGCCCCTCGTGGCCAGAACCAGGACACCTTCCCTATGCACAGAGGAACGCACCTGGTATCCGAGCACAGCCGGGGTCCTGTTAGCGGGGTGGGAGGGAGCAAGCAGTTCTGGGGGATACCACCCTAGGATGACCACTGGGGAGGGACACCAGATGACTTTCTTGACCACAGTGAGACAGCCCTTCCACTCTTTCCCCTTTGGAAGGTGCACTGGAGGGGGATGTGCAGGAGTGCAGCTCAACGCCCTGGAGGGAAACCCACTGGGTGGTCGGGAGGAGGTAGGTCACCAGGCTGGGACCCAACAAAACTCACCAGGTTGGCAAGATCCACCACTGGGCCTATAAAAAGACTTGGATTATTTGGTGGTGATGAGTATGCAGGCCTAAGAGGCGGGAAGCTTTGGCATCCCAGCCTGCCTTCTTTCCTTCTCTTCTCAGGAAATCTAAGCATGACATGTGGCACTTGTGACAGGCTGGGCAGGCAGGCTGTGCTGATGCAGAATGCTGAATGCAGCTGAGCCTGCAGGGATCTCATGGTGTCATGGCATCTGACTCCAGAGTGGGCAGGTGGGTAGCCAGGTGTGGGCACACTGTGCTCGTCCTGGAGTGGTTTGCTCTGTAATTGCAGAGGTAGCCTTCTTCATGGGTCCTGATTCCTTCACGCTGAAAGTGAGCTTAATGACTCCTTGCTTAGCCTGTCCCAGTGGACAATGAGGGCCCCTCCTCACCCCATTGCCCTGGGGGAGGCCTCTGGAGGTGACATTTCAACCTGGCCATGGCTCTGTCTGGCTCTGTGCCACCATGTGTAGGCCATTAGGGAGAGCTCCACATGGCTCTCCTNAAAATTAGAGTTTTCATTTAGAAAGTTACAAGCATCAGGAGAAAAATAAAATCATTTCATGGAGTAGTGGAAAAAAAGATAAAAAATCAATTGCAGATGGTATGATTATATACCTAGAAAACCCAAAGGAAACCTCTGAAAAATACTGAAATCAACAGAGTTTAGTAAAAACAACAAAATACAATTTTATAAAAATCTATAGAAATAGAAACAAAAATTGATTCTCATTCTTAATTAGCAGTTATCTTTAAGAAGATGTCTCAAAATAACATTAATAGCAATTAAAAAAAAGCAACTCACAAAGATTAAGAAAAGTACAATACTTTAAAAAGTGATCTTCATTAAAAAAAAAAAAAGATGAATGATAGTGGGACATACTGTGTTCCTGCATGGGAAAAAAGAAGAAATTTAACCAAAAAGGGTATTCTTTTTCAAATATTGAAGGAAAAATTTTTTTGCTAAATATAAAATTCTATTTTTGTAAACTTCCAATTTTTCTATACTATCTGTATTTTTTCATCTTTCTATTAATGACCAGGGGTTATTTTATAATGTAGAAATGTAACACTATTAGAATTTATAGCAATAAAAATATAAACAGTTTTCAAATGCAAAAAAAAAAAAATAGATAGTGGCTAAAGCACAGGGGACAATCACTTTGTGGGATGAGCAGTCGGGAGGTGGGTGTTCCGTGTTTGCTTTGGTGGCTCTGCAGTGTCAACAGACTCAGACT
>NW_007739584.1:12697-35339 GCF_000696425.1 Galeopterus variegatus | reverse complement strand
TTTCTTTTTTACTTTGATTTTAATTTTTGTAACACTTAAAATGCATAGCAAAATAATTCATAAGCAAGTGGCTATTGTTTCCAAGCTCAATGAAAACACACGGGTTTTACGTGTCAAACTTTTCTATTTAAGAGCTAGTAGATTACCACAGTCAGTTGTGATATGTTATATCACACAAACTCTCTACATTCTGATGAGATATTTTATAAACTAGCTGGTATGTTAAAAATAAAGTCCAGCTTACAGGTTTTTATTCACACCTTCCCAAGTTAAACAAATCCCTCACTACTGGTTCTAAGTTTGTCTTTCCTGGAAGCATCCCTCAATTTTTCTCATTCCAATCCATCATAGCTTTGTTGTCTAGACTCCTGGAACTTATGTATTAATCTGCACATAGTAACATGTTTCTGTTAAATCTCTTTTTAAGAAACTTAATGCACATGTAATTTGCATTGTCAATTCCATTTTAATCACCTTAACATTACAGGTTCAGCATCCCTTACCATTCATAACCTTTAATAAAGCCAGCACAGAATAGACACTCAATAATTGATTCCCACCTGTCACCTGCATGCCAACTGATTACAAATTTCTGTTACTGTTGATGTTAACAAATCTTGAGTAAAGTGAGGTGTGCATCCTTATAGTATTGTCATAGTCAAGCCTAAAAAAAAAATTATAATTTTAGTAAGAAAAATATTATTATTAAAGTGAGTGCACTGAATAGGGCAGTCTTGAAAACAGACCAAAGTTTATAAAAATAGCTACTTCAGCTACCAGTAATATTCCCAGATCTTCAATTTCAATTAAATTATTTTTTTATGAACGCAAGCAAATTACCTATAAAACAAATTAAATTTTATTATCAATTTGATTATGTTATAAAACAAGTAAAAACCAGTATAAGTTATATTATTCTTTATTTAATAAGCATCAAAATAATGTCTCATTTTCAATTACAATATTTGTGCTAATATGCAGATGGTTAAAACATTCATCTGAGAAGGGGGTTACACGTGATTAAAATAAGATCCAAGTAGAAATTTTCACTAATCAAAAGCGAAACACTTAGTTCCCTCTTGAAAATAAACTCTGGGTAGTGGCTGTATCCAGCCCTAAAGATAGTGGTGTTAAAAAGTGCTCCTGAGGTTACATAATCAATACTGAGTTCTTGTGATAACCATGTGAGTAATAACTCTTTTATATAATACTGCCAAGTTGTGACACAGAACTGAATTTCAAATATGTCGCCATTAAAAATATCAAATCACTTTGGAAACCCATTGGCATTTGTAGAATGCTAAAGCAGTTTTCAATTCTTAAAAACAGATACAAATCAGAACACGACTATGAGTTCTGTTTAAATATTCAATACTTTCACCAAACCTTCACAAGTCAGATGTATCGATTATGTTTGAGACTGTTTTAAAAATTAAATAAAATCAGTGTGAGAGAATCATACCTCAAAAAGTTAATAATAATAACAAGCCTAAAAGAAAGAAAATACTTCTTTGAGAGAAGCAAAGTCCAGTTTAAAACAGACAGTGGACATGGAGGGACATTAGAGATAAAATGGATTGGCTGGGGCATGGCTGGAATTTCTGACGAGGCTATATCCTGAACCCTGTGAACACTTTCTGTACAAATGAGCATATAGGTTCAGCAAGGGTTGCCAAAATTACCCCCAACTCTGTCCCACCATGACGACCCCTTGAAGCCCACACAAGTTATTGTGTGGTGTTAGAATTATGTATTGTTAATTGCAGTTTGAAATAAGCAAGTCTTCATCTGTTGCTCAGGAATCTTTTTCTTGCAAACATTTTAAATTTTAATAGCCAAGTTCTTACAATAGGACTTGGCATGTCTACAAGGGGTCTCATGCAATTATGGGAAGAAGGGATGACCTTGGCTCTTTGAGATTTGTCTCAAAATAAAGGACAAATGTCTCACTTAACCCAGACAATTGGTTTTCTTTTGTTCACCTCAAACAAAAGCAAGGCATGGCCCAGGGCACAAGTGGGCACTCCAGTCTGGACCAGAATTGGATGGCATTTAAGGTCATAATGCTGAGGCCAGTTCACTAACATGGGTGAATTGTTCTGACGTCAGACCTGGACTTATAAAGAGGAGAGGTTTTAAAGAGGAGAAAGCAATGCTTTTTGTCTCTGAGCTTCTCTTATTAAAGTGCCAGGAGGAAAAGGAGGGCGAGAGAGAGCTGCATGCCTTGATCACGTCCCAGGTGCTGACAAGCATTACACTCTCTCAGACACAGTGCCCAGGCCACTTTCTCAGAGACCTGGATTTTACCATTTAGAAGGCCCTAGCCTAGACTCTGTCAGACCTTGTTGCTGGCAAACAGACCGTCCATCCGGCGTCTGTAAGAGCAACATGTGAGAAGTAAGTAGAACTTTGTATATTCAATCTTATGAAATGGACCCTTATGAGAATAACTCACAGAAGCCAAGAGATAATCAGCCTTATTTTCCCAGCCATGTTTCTTATCTATATGACTTGACAGAGAGCCAAAGAAATCTGCTAACATCAATCAGATTGGTAGTTGAAGGGAGGGGAAGTTGAGACTAGGCAATATATCTTCTGTAATCCCCTGGTCACATTCATTTATTTGGTTCAGAAACTGGGGTTAATAACTTTGTGTTTATATGCTGCACTGACTCCTTAGTCAACAATAAAGGCAATGTCCCCAAAGGGGGATTTCTTCCCCACCCAGGACCACATTAGCACCCATATTATTCTCCTAACAGTGGAGGATACGTTTAAGCAATAATTTCATAAGGGTTTCATTGTTTCAAACTGGGTATACCTAATGACTACAGCATGCTAGCCAAGTGCTTGGAAGTCTCCCAAATTCAAATCACTGTCTCTTCACTTGACTCCAGGTTTCCACTTAGATTATTGTGACCTACTGGTGACATGAAAGTTCGCTTTTCTCCTTCTGCCTCCGGCACTCCAATTCTAGTAGAGATTTCTACTGGAAGTTTCCAGAAATCTCCAACCCAAGAGTGTGGTGCCCCTGGACTTATACCTACACGCCTAGTGATGTTCAAAGTAATCCTAAATAGGACTCTTGCCCCCTCACATAACTCACCATCGTTGCGATCAGTAACGACTACAAAATATTTAGCCTATCAATGCCTAGTTAAAAAAAATATACTAAAAAATCAGATATACTCTCCTGATTTGAAATATCCATAACAACTCTCAATTTTATTTTCTACTTATTATGAGTCATTCATCTCCTGTGCCCTGGGACCCTCGGCTTGAAGGACACCACTATGGTAAACAAGGCAAATTCCAACTTTACAGAAGAATGCACGAGGCTCGGTGGCATATAAACTAATGTACCCCTACTAGGTCTCTTCACGTGAGTCACAGAAAATGCGCTTGAGTAAAACACAGGAACAAAGGGTGGCTTTAAGGCCATTATATCATTATTACCATTCAGCGGTGGCTATTTCTTCCATCCATAGCATGAAGGTCTTACCAGAGGTGCACTGAGAAACACAATGGAACATCATTAACTTAGATTCAACTCAGTCAATAATAAAAGTTCATGCAATGTTAACATGTGCATCGTGAACAATTCTCCTACTTGATTTAAAAAATAGAATTGAACAATTAAAACCAAGATAAAAATTACTGTGATTTTTAATCTGATAATCTTATATAATTGACAAATAAATCATGATATAATCAACTTAATTTAAATATGAGTATTTCCTATGAATTTATTTTTCTGCTTTCTGGAGTTACCTAGCAGCTGTAGCGTTGTTTATGGGGAAGGTGGTCTGGTTAGGAGTGGTAGAGAGGGCTTAAGATTCCTGGGGTCTTAGAATACCCCAAACTGCCCGGATTATATACACTTTTGGTAAAGAATGAGAACGGGGGTAAATGTATTCAAATAATTTAGAAGTTAAAGTAGCAATGGGGACCCTGTAGATGAGCTATGGTATAGTCTCAAAGTATGAAAGAGGCACTGATCATATTATATCTGCAAGGAATCTCTACTGATCACATCCCACTGCCTGCTCTCTAATTTTTGAAGTCGAACAAATAAAGGATTGCTTTATGTTTCTGTGACCTAAGGTCGTTTGACCCACCTTTTAGATCAGACTGCACTGGTGAAGAAACTTATAGGGTTTTAATGTATCAATGTTAAATCACCCCTTTTTGGCAAGAAATTTACTATTTGTTAAGGATAAAGAGAAAATGATTCTTGGTATTAATTCCCTAAGTCTACTCGTTTTTATGAATATCATCCAGTGATAGTCTAGGGTAAAACCCTCTTTTGTTTTTATAACTATTTTGATCAAATTTCCCCAACCTTCTTCTACTGAGACTGATCAACTTGGTGGTTTTATTTTTTAGGGATATTATAAGCACAATAACCTATGAGTGATCACAGAGTAAGTGTGGTCTCTGAAGAGCCCCATACAGCCCAGTTACTTTTGTCCCGCACTGTTCAGAAATGAACACAAGCTATGCTTACACGGAGCCACTTACGAGGTGTCACCCAGAAGAAAAAGTAAATTTCTCATTCTGCCACCTTCACGTTGGCTCTTTTGTACATCTCTCTATAATGTGCTTATTATGACTGCACTCAAAGACTCAATTAACTACTCCTGTAACTACTTAACAGCCGTTAGGGGAAGCTTTAACAGCTAGGATTTAAGCCCATTTTATAGATTTTTGCACATATGAATTATAAAACTAATGAAAAGTAACTAGAGGGCAAAGTAGGGGTTTTGATGTCCCCTTTCGATATATATTGTGTGCTTTATTCTCTAAGGCAGGGTGTTAACATTCAGTATTCCTAGATTTCTGTGTATATTAAGGTGAGCTTATTTTAGAGGGGCCTCAATTAAAATGCCCTTCCTGTATAAAAGCAAGTTTCCACATTAAATAGCCCTATTTTATAGCTGGGTAAGTAATGTATGCTATGAAAATCCATCCCATCTGTTTTTAGTCAAATGTTATTTGTTAAGTACCCATAAAATACAGGTGAAGTCTGATATTACTTTTTGAAATCTGATTTAAACAAATCTAACATAAACAAGTTTTCAGGAGAGAGGTCAATCCAAAGAGGGAAATCTGTGATTCACTAAAATATTCCTGTGAATACTGAAGATTGCTTTCTGCATTTAGAACTTGGTTCTATTTATAAAAAATAAGATTTCCACAAAGTTCATCAGAAACTCATTAATTACACAGAGATATGCAACACTTATATATATCTTACTGGTCAATGATATAAAGCCATCTCATTTAGCTTGACCAAAGCTTTTAAAAATAATTCCAGCAACTGACTGGAGTTGCCAATTTTTGTTGGATATAAAAGAACACTTTCCCCCACCCCTATACGATGGATTAAATAAGCTAACAGCAGGGTTTACACCATTCTTAGCAATTAAACCTGGAATTAACCACTTGACAAGTCCCAGAGCTTTCACGTCTAGGTGAACTGACCCAGAAAGCAGTCACCAGCACAGTGTAACTCTGAAGAAAACAGAATTAGTGAAAACTTGAACTTTTCAACAGACAAACTAGGTTGAAGAAGGAGAAAGCGTCATGCACCATTAGTCCTGAATATCGCACAGATTCCCTGTGAGTGTACAGACCCTGCCAGTGCCTTTATGTAGAAGCTGGCTTACAAAAGTGAGCTTCACATGTACAGGATCTTCTAGGAGTCTATAGCTCCACTTTGATGTATACTATTTCGAAATGAGCAAAGCAGAGCAGTCAAATATTTTTAAGTTCTATTTCATGTCATTCAGAGTAGGTTTGGATTTGTTAGAACAATGTAGCTTCTCCGTTGCATTTAGAAGGGCAAGTGTTAAAACTTAGGCTTCCCATGGTTGGAACCCCCCTGGCTGACTTGGTGTAGGTGGCTCCCTCGAGGACCCTGAGACCTTCTCCCAAACCCACACTCAAGCCTCTTTAGCCACTTCTGGTTTCAAAGAATCAGTTAATGTGTTTATTTTTACTTTCCCTATTTTTAGATGTTATTAGTTCCAGCTATTTATTCTCTCTTTACACTTTCATTTTTTGTTTGTTTTCTGATTTTTATGGTGTGTATTCATTCTTTATTTTTGGTCTTTTTTCTTTATTATTGGAGGTATTTTTATTTATACATTTCTCCCTGAGTTGAGCTTTTGGGGATCCCATAGTTTTCAAAATAAAATATTCCCTTTTTCATATCCTTCTACATGGGTCTTCAATTTCAATTTTAATATCCTCATTGATACATGGGTTATAGAAGTACATTTATTAATTTTCAAGTAGTTAAGAATATTTTCAGCTACATTATTATTATTTGAGTTGGCTTGATTATAGTAAAATAAAATGATGTATAAAATCTCTAATTTCAAATTTTAAACAAAGTGCTCTGTGTGTCCACATACGTGATCAAAGTTTACAAACATCCAACAGGGAAGGAGAATCTGCACTGGTCAGACACTCAGAAACAAAGACTTGAGTCTTTATTCTAGGGACAAATCACCCAGGTGTGTATCTTGCTTTTACCCCTCTCCCATTGTTTGTCCCTGCACAAAATATAGAATTTTTCTGAGCTTTATTTTCCATCTATAAATTGCAAGCAATAGCAATGTTCACCTCTTAGTGTTGCTGTGAGAATTACATAAGACTGTATAAAAATGCCTAGAGTTGTCTCTGGCCTGCAGTAAGCCACAAAAGATAGAGACATGAGAGGCAGAGCGGGGAAAGGAGGAGCTTGGTCTCTGTAGTCAGAACAGACCTCGTCTTGAATTCTAGATCTCCCACTTCCCAGCTTCCTCTGGGCAAGTCCTTTCACATTCTGAGTTTTCTCAAGAAGTGCAATTGGAATAACAGCAGGATCAGCTGTGGGATTCCCACTGAAAATGCATGAAAGCCATTAGGCCAATGCCTGCCATAGGGTACATGCCCTGTAACCGGGACCTACTAATTTTGTTAGAACTGCAAAATGAGACAGCTTTGACTGACTTGTGCTTTTAGCTAATGAACTTTTAGCCTAACTCATTATTACTAAGGGCTTAACCAGGCCAAACGAAGGCCAAGAAGCTTATCCCAAAGCAAGGATAGAAGCCAGCAGCAGCTCAAAATGGCTGGATTCTGACGTCTCTTCCAACAGGAGCACAGAGGCAACACATGTACACAGCCATCTTTGAAAGTTGTAGTACTAGCTTCCAACACGAACTTCCAATGTGGGTTTTTTCCTGCATTGTAGGGGAATCTCATACCCAATTCCTAAAGATAGGAGAAATTTGGCTTACTCTGAGCATCTTTCCTTGTCTGCTCTCAGACCCCATCTTCCCCTCTGGGTCTTTGCTTTCCTCTCACAGGTGCCCCCAGCACAAACCAACCCCCTGCAAACAGGACCTTCTCTTGTGCCAGGAAGGGTCAATGTTGTCAGGCTGTAGTTTTCAGAATTAGTCATCTTAGTGATGAGGAGGAGGTAGCGACATCAGGATGATTTGATTCTAGAAAATCAATGGTTTTGTCTACTCCTGTGTCTGCCCTAAAAATCTGGCTAAATTTGTAACACGAATTCATTATTCTCCAATCAGGAGATCTTAAATACTTTTCTAAGCCTGAGATTTAAGTATCTGCTGTATTTGCTTGCTTTTGTTTTGGAGGACATGTGTTAAGCAAAAAAACTAAACCATAAAACCTCACATTTCATCCTTGGAAAATGTAAACAAAATTGGACTAGTTGCTGGCAAGACAGTAACAGTGTTTATTTGTGCATGGGCCTATAAATAAGGGTTTATTTTTAATTGCTAAGAAGGAAGTATATTGTTCTCTAAGTATATTCTGGATATCAAGGAAAGGAAAAAGCCTTCAAAATATTAAATTCAAAAATTTTGTAGAGGATTTGTGTTCTACATTTAGTTAAAGTAAGATCATTTAAAATCAGATGTACAAATACTCTCGAGGTATTTGTGCTTGGAGGCTCCCAGAATGAATCTGAACATGGAATATGACTCCCTGCTCTTTCCAAATCACCTCAGTCCTGCTAATGAGGAAAAGCAGAAGGATTGCTGGTAAGGGACTTGGGCAGCTGACTGACAGCCTTCTTGCCATCCTGGAAAATCATTCATTCATTTTTCACTTAATGGGCATTAATTGGGTGTCTACCCTAACTCGGACATTATTCTAGGCACTTGGGAACCACAAGTGAACCAGACAGACCAAGCCCTGTTCTTGTGAACCGTACATTACAGGATGGAGAATAAGAACCAATAAATAGCATAAATGCATTGTTTGTGTCACGTGGCTTGCAAGGACACCCCGCGGTGGGTCGTGATGGGCTTGAGGGTGGCATCCGTGCAGGAGCCTCACGGACAGCACCAGGAGGGGAAGGCGGGTGGCCTGGCCGGAAAGTCGCTGGGACCAGCTCAGACAGGCTGCCCAGGCCACGGTCTGTGGCTTCGTTCTTCATGAAATGGGAAACACTGGTGGACTCATATGAACTGACTTTTGTTTCAAAAAATCACTCACATTTCATGTGTATGTTTTCCCTGCATTACTCTAGGATGGCTGGGATGCTGAGAGATGGATGATTCCTTAAAATCTCTCTCTGTATGTATGTGTGTGTGTGTGTGTGTGTGTGTGTGTACATCTCCCGTGCTGGTTCTGTGTCTCAGGAGAACCCTAGCCAGCACACTTCCCTATGATTCTTTCTCTGCTGTCATGTCACCGCCTTTGTATTCAGACCTTTTTCTTTGTATTCCTGAAAAGTAATCCTGTTATCTTTTTAAGAAGCTATAAGCTTTGAGGATATCTTTTTAAAATTTAAACTAGAAGTGTGAATGTTCAAATCCTCATAGCCATTTCATTTGGATTCCAAAATAAAGATATTAAAAATTGTCACCCTACCCCCATGTCTTGTGGAAACAGTTTTCACTTATGTGACACTTTTTATGCTGACCCCTGGCCCCAGCCAGCGTCATTTGCAGTGTTAACCTCAAGTCCTCTCCCGATGCTGGCACCCTCATCCACACACTCAGCTTCCGCCTCTCTTTCACTCCTTGTGCTAACAGGTTTTGTACATTAGCTCTTACCAAAAAAGAAAAGAAATCCCTGACTGATAAATTAGCATGCACATTCTTTTTTACACATGGTGGAAATTCTATCCTAGCAACAGCCACCAAATCAACCATCATTCAGCCAAGATCTCTGGTCTGTTTTCTTCTAGAAAGACATTAGAAACAGCCCAACTTTTCCAGATTCTTTTATGTTAAGAAATGCAGTATTAGATGGGAGAAGAATCTAGAAAAGAAAATCAAATTGAAATGATCCGTGTGGAGGTTCTGAATTTTCCTACGGATATTTTGAAAACATATTATGCGTGATAGACATTTTAAGTATGCAGCATGTTGTGAGTTTAGGTCACTGTGGCCTGGGAAGTCTGGTACAAGAGGCTGTCGTATGGATCACTCAGTTCACGTTCAGAACAACCTCACCAGGCAGGTAGGCCAGACCTAATCTGCATGCCAGGTGAACTGCCAGGAGTGAGGTAATTAAGCCCTATTTAAGAAGCACTAGTTCGGGCAGATAAAGTTTGTTTTCAACCCAGATAACCTGATCTTTACCTTAATGTTCTTTATGCTACAATGGCAGAAAAAATAGTGCCTCAAAGCTGATACAGAAAAGTTGGGAAGAACGTTCTCCCAACTTCCTACCAAGCCCAGAGATAGACACTGGATTAGAAAGACTATTTGGAACGGGAAGTCTAGACTCCAACCCAGCTCTTCCCTCCTTCAGCCCTTGAGGGCCTGTGAAGCTCCCTCTTCCTCCAGACAAAACCCTCTGGAGATGCTGTTAGCAAAGTGAGCCTGGGCTTCCATGGCTGTCAGAGCCGATGAACACAGAGGACCTACTTCACAGCCTCCTTAAGGTCAAAGGCTCTTCTATTTCACAGCTTGGAAAAATACGTACAGTAAAGTTGGACCTATGAAATTACTAATAGTCAAGTGTTTTTGACTTTCAGAAATGGTATTTTTACATGGTTCAGCCTCATGCATAGCTATGCCTTCTTTAACTTTCCTTTTAAAGCACAGAGCCACAAGATTTCATGGGTCCCATTTAGTGATGAAGACAGAAGAGTTTGGGAAGTGGCTCTCCTGGAATAACCTCCATCCTGATTACCATGGATACTGTTGGATACCCACGGTGGGTACTGTTGGTATTAAGTACACCACTGGGACTAGATTAAAAATACAAAACACAAAAAAACATGGATCTTGTTCTTTGGTTCTTCTCTTAAGGATTATAACATCTAATTGGGGAGACATGAAAAAAAAAACCCATCATAAAATTTCCTCTGAAAGGTTTTGGGAGTGATATAGTAGAGAGAGATTTAAGGCCAAATATAATATTTTGCAAGGTCTGAAATTTAAGTGAGTTGCCAAAAAGGCAAAAAGGATCACTGTTCAGCTGTAGCAACCTACACCGAGAAAACAAGGGGAGAAATGACACTTTCTCCATTTTACCAAAAGGCAAACTTCCAGCTATAATTTGAGGCGCTTTCTGTAGAGACAGGCACTTCTCCAGTACAATAAGAAAAGAAGATAAATGGAATCTTGTTTACATAAATTGACCTTGAACCTGAGTCATAATCTACAGACAATTTTTAGGTAACAATAAAAGAATTTTGGACAATTCCTACCACTGCATAACACATACACACAAAAATGCTTCCTTTCATAAATACTCATTGCCTTCTGCCTAGATACATCTATTTCCTTCCATATACTTAGGCGCTAACTTGAAGAAAACGCTTTTATGTGCTAATGTCTTTACATTGCCGTGGAGCCTTTAATTCTGAAGACTCTCAAATCACTTTGTAAGTTGTGTATGAGAAGCTCCTGGACAGCCCAGAGGGGACTTCCTGCATCCACAGACTACAGACCAACCTTGGGCATCTCACATGACAACAGCGCCTGTGTGTCGCAAGGACGCTAGTCTACCTCACCTGACACACCTGTTTGATGGGCATGAGCATCTGCATGGTTAAGTCGGTTTTCCAGGTGGTGAACAGAGACGTTTGCTGTACAAAAAGAAATTAAAAAGCCAGTTTCCTGATGCTTCATTCCATGTGGCTATAGAAAAAGAGGAAATTTTAAAAGAAAATTTCAATATTACATCTGTGAGGCATCAATATTTAACCTCAATAATTGTCTTCAACAAGTGAACAGATATGATATTGATGGGGGGAGGGGGAAAAGAGAGGGGGGAAAGAGGAATTGGTAAAAAGACACGAAAATCAACTACATTGTATATTCATAAATTAAAATTTTTAAAAAATTGTGTTGGAAAAATATATTTATTTGTGTGTATGTATGTGTGCATATATTTTTCCTTAAAGCAATGGTTCAGAATTATCTGGACAATTTCTTAAAAACAGGTTGCCCCCTCCCACCCCCCAGAGTTTCTGACTCAGTAGCTCTGGAGTGGGACTGAGAAATCGCACTGCTAGCAAGTTCCCAGGTGACACTGATGCTGCAGGCCCAGCATAAGGCTACTCCTTCCTCAGAACCACAAGGGAATCTACAATTATTTTGTATACCTTTCCCCTTCTAAAAAAAAGCAACTTGATACTTTCCCCCTTCTTCTAAGAAGAGCAACTTGTGGACAGGCTACAGCCTGCATCTGTTAGTAAGTGTTTTGAAATACACTGGCTATTCACGCAGAATTGGTTCTGGTCTGCAGAGTCTCAGGGTCTGCACACGGAATGGGTCCGTTTTGCAAAGGCATCACCACTACTACTTGTTCTGCAAAGAGATGAGAAGCTTAGAGAGGCTCGTTGAGATTCCAAACCAACTTAATGACGACATGTCCATTGGTATTAGTGGTAACGAGTTTAGTTTTTCTGAAATTATTGATCTGAAATTCTGGAAAATATATTTCACGTAGCCATTATGAAATTTCTCTAAGTTGTCCTTGATCAGGTTTTCACGTGTTGATATCCCATCAGTCTATAAAAGTAGCCAATTTTACCTATTGCTATAAGCTGAATGTTTGTATCGCCCAAAATTCATGTGTTGAAATACTACTCCCAGATATGATGGGATTAGGATGCGGGGCCTCAGGGAGGCGATCAGGTCATGAGGGTGGAGATTAATGGGATTAATGCCCCTGTAAAGGGAGCCCAGAGGCTTCCCTCAACCCTTCCACCTGTGAGGACACAGTGAAAGGACGGCCATTTGTGCACCAGGAAGCGGCCGTCAACAGACACCAAATCTGCTGCACCTTGATCTTGGACTTCCCAGGCTTCAGAACTGCGAGAAATAAATTTCTGTTGTCTATAAGCCACCCAGTCCATGGTGTTTTGTAACAGCAGCCTAAATGGACTAAGGCATCTATACATCATATTTACCATCGTCTGGAAAGATGGAGATCAACAATAAAGGGCTGGAGTCTGACTGTCAGTTACTAAGTCGCTGCTTCCAGCCAGCTATGCCTGCCCCTTCAGGACTGGGTTAGGTGCCCCCACAGACACCTAAACTTTCCCCCATCACAGCATTTAACTTGTGTTAAAAATGCCTGTTTATTTGTCTGGTTCCCCTACCAGAAAGGAAAAGTATGTGTGGGTGGAGGCCAGGTCTGCACTGACTGTTGCATCTGCAACATTTAGCACAGCTCCTAGCACGTGGTGCACATTCACAAAAGTATTTGTTGAGTGAATGAAAGGCAGGAAGGAAGACTGAAGATGTAGACAGTAACTGAAAGAGATGGATTAACGGGGGACTGACACAACTCTCAGATGACAAGGGCAGGGATGCAATAAACAGCAGCACGGGCAAAAATGAGTGATGTTTAGAACACTGAAGACCTCTGGGTGGGGTCTTACCGACACAGACTTCCAGGAAACGTTACCAGACACACACACAGACACACACACACACACACACACACACACACGCACACACACTGCTCTGCTAAGACCTCAGTACACTAGCTCTGAAGTCACATTTGTCCAATAGGCTGTGGGAGTGTGAGAAACACAAGGGCTCATCTGCAAGGTGCTTAATTTGAGATCCTGCTTAAATAATTTGAAGTGGTTCTTATTCCAGAAAACTGAAGATTAAGTGCCACGTTTTATTATAATGTTTTAAATGGCACACTTTCCAAACTGTATCACAAGCCTCCCTGAGTTTGCAAACTGAACCTACACAACACAAGTGACTCTCTTCTTGAGGACACTGGGCTGTGATGCTGAGCCTCGTCGACGTGACGCAGGGTCAGGTGGTACAGGTCACAGGACCGAACATGTGTTGACTCTGTGGCACTCTTGGGCATAACTTATTGATGAAATTACTCATCAAGCTTTTTATTATTTTCCACCATCTAATGTTTTCCGCGCCTCTCCACGGCCTCTGTGACTCGTCTCCTGCCCACACGCCTCCCCTGCTCATTCTGGCCGCCTTGCTGTTTCCCAGATGTGCCAGGTTTGAGATGGGACTCTGTGGCCTTAACATCAGCTGCTCCCTCTGTCTGGAATGTTCTTTGTCTAGATACCATATTCTCCACCTTTTTCAGATTTTTCTCAAAACTCAAATTCTCAGTAAGGGCTTCCCTGACCTCTCCCCTCACTGCCTTTCTGTTCCCTCCCCTGCTTTTTCTTTCTCTGCAACATTGATCTGCACCTGATACACTCTATGCTTAATTATTTACTGTGTCTCCCATTGCTGAGATCCCTGAGGACTGTGACACTCATGTTTTACACACTGCTGTAGCCCAGAATGGAGGGCAGTCTGCTGCATGTGGATACGCAATAAATGATTGCTCCATGAACGACTACGTCCAATGCACATGAGCACCACCCCTGCCACATACCTGGAAATCAATAAATATATGTCCAAAGAGTAAGCAAAGGAGCTAATGGTCTCCCCAAAATAATTTCCTGGTTCCTTCAAAAACCTGTGTTTGGGTATTTCAGTGATGTTTCCCCAAAAGCCACATTTAAAGTTTAAATGAATTTAATGAATATATAAACTTTGGCTTTTAATAAAACTTGTTTGATGTTAAAATTATATGGAAAGTTCTGTATACTGTTCGGTGATTTTAAATTTCTTTCAAAATCTCTTCTGCCGTAGTATCAGTATTTTGAATAACGCTGTGATCAGTTGAATGAATGCATTAATAATTGTGGAAAGTGGACAGCGAGATGTTAACTTGACTTCTTTAAAGTTAAATATGTGGCCATCTAGAAAAAGAATTCCTTTGTAAGCTCCAAGGAATACGTCTGTGATTTCTGGAATTATTTTTTAGCGAATGCTCACTAGTATAAGAAATAGCCTAAGAAACACTCCCGTGTAATAATTGCTCCGTTGCTCTTCATAATCTGTAAATTCCTTTGAGAGTTCTAAGAGAGTCCATTTTCTCCTTCATTAAAGCTTTAATTTTATGGGTACCTGAATCATACGCTCGTGTAAGAATATAGTGAACAGTCCCACTTCTGTTTAAGTCTTACAGCAACTGACTCACTGACACCTGTTAACTTAGGATTTGGAAAATTCGCCGAAAGAGAACCATTTCATCAGCACCATAAAAGGAATCAAAATGATGACCTATATTTGCAGGTAAGTCCAATGTTAAGGTTACTAAGTGCGTCCTTCTGCTTAGTGGTTAACTGGGTGTAGGTTTGGGAGTCAGCCTTTTTCTGAGGCCGTGTTTCAGTTCATAACTCCAAAGCTAACCAAGAGAAAATCAGACACGCCACTAACTGCAATTGCAAATTCATAAAGAGGGTCTGACTGTTCCTCAGTGCAGGCTCAGAGACAGGAACCCCTGGGTTTTCTCTGGAGAAAGTCTACTGTGTACGCTCCCAAACAGTTTCTCCACCACGACCTGCACGACTCTTTTACTCATTACCCAACCATCCGAGGCTCAGTTCCTCCCACGAGTACATAAGCCCTTTTGATGCCCAGCCAGGATGCCTGAGCTGGGGAGGGGCAGGCAGGGGAGAGACTCCAGGCAGAGCTCCAGCTAGATACACATCGACGCTCTCGGAAGATGCTGACTTGAGCAGCGGGTTTCTCAAACACGTTTGGGTTGCAAAGCCCCAGAAGGTCACAATGTTCTTGTGACCACCATCAACTTTTGATGTATGAAACTTTAAAGTATGATTTATGTATGATTCAGAATATAATACACCTGATTTAGTATTATGCCAGATTTTAGTATAAACATGTGGTAACAGAAGCCATTAAGAAAAAAAAGAAAAGGATAATATTTAAAACAAATAAATTCAATACATGAGCCTATGGAGAAAGAGGCAGCCATTTTTCAGTTTTAATATTTGTTCATCAGAGGACGGGCTGGAAATCACTGTGGCAGAATTCAGAGCTGCCTTTTAAGCAAATGTTTTTCCCAATCCTACATGTGCATGAACACACACATATGCACATGCTGTGTCTTTAGCATGAGATGAGGGACATCCACGATAGCATTTTCTGCACAGTAACGTGTGGGTCCTAAGATAGGATGTGTTTAGTCTCACCCGTAAAACTCCTGGGTCTTTTGGGTCCAGTGCCTGAGAGATAAAGGATGCTCAGTAAGTATTTCCTGACTCAGTTCCCCTGTGTGTCTGACTCTCTAAAAATCCACCGTCTCTGGTCTGAGTCTGTTTCTCTCTCATCTCTGCTGCCATATCTGTTGTCTGATGCTCTTTGACTTTCAGCTCTAGGTATAAGCATCCTGTTGGTGTTGCTTGGGAGGAGCGGTGGTCGCACTCCCGAAGTCTGGTTTATTCATTTTGATTTAAACATTAGGGTAAGTACTGAATTCTTGCAGTGGCAATATTTAAAATTATGAATAAGAAGGACAGAGCACAACAGCTTCTAAAACAATGTCATGTGCATTTGTATGAAGAGAAATAGCAGTGTTTCCATCAAATCATGAGTTATGTTTGTGTTCGTTCTTTTGTTTCCAACTTTTTTTGTAAGTGCTTCTTATAGAACCCTTAGAAAGCATGGAAGACATCGACCGTTTGGGTGAGAGAACATGCACAAACACAAGTGAAACCGGCTCCTTTGCTGACTGTCAATGGCCGTGAGCATCTTCACGCAGTGGTTCCTCAGCAGCTCATTGCAGACGTCGGTGCTGATGTAAGCGTGTGCATCTGTAGAACCGCCTTTCCTATTAAATGCTATCAGTAATGCGTCAGCAGAATGACATCAATTACACCAGCTAAAACAATAGTTCCTTTAAATGACTTTAAAAATTTGCTCTACTCAGTTTTTTCGGCAGAAGAGTTGGGGAGAGACATTTTAAACTCAGGTAAGTTTTAGCACAACAAGAACAATTCATACCAGGGCTGTCTTCCATCTCCCTTGCCTTCCTTTCTACCCACCCACACATCCGCCTACGTCCCATGTAGGATCTGGGATGAAGGACCATGTTCCTTCTTCTTGCAAGCACCTGTCACTACCACAGCCCAGCTCTCAGAACAATGCCCAGAGGCAGGCTGCTGCCCACGTGCGGGAGGCCTGCTTTCTGCGAGAGAGTTTTAAATACACATTACTTAGGAAGATTTCTTAACTATGGAATCAAAGTTATCAAACTGAAAAAACCTGAGATGGTTCTTTAAAATAAAGGTAAATGATCATACATTATATTCCACTCTGGTAAGAACTGTTGAATCACAAAATTGAGAAGATCATGAAATAAAAGATTTTGGCTCTGAACTATTACCCCATCTAGTGAGACAATCTTTAAATACTGCCTAACCAATTTGATTTTCCCACTAGTTCCATTAGCAAGATACGATTTTCAGCATTGACTCTCACTGCTTTGATAGTGTTATCAAGGGACCAGTTGGAAAAAGATTCTTTCCACAAGTATCAGAGACCAACTGACATTAGTATAATGTATCAAGGTGTATCTTTTCTAAGTTGTTTTTACACACTTTATTTCACACAATCTTATATTATTACTGGCTGCACATTTCAATGCACAGCCTTAGATGCAGAGGTTAAGAGTCCTAGAAAGATTTATATTCTTTAAGGAACACAATATGGTGCTTACTCTTTGCCAGACATTATTTTAAGTGCTTCCCAAACATTCACTCATTTAATTATCATGATTAAACAGCCTCGTGAGGTGGGGACTAGAAAACTGAAGCACGCAGAGGTTAGGAACTCACCCCTGGTCACAGCCGGTAAGTGGCAAAGCTCGGATGTGAACCGGGCATGAACTACTGACTCCACAGCTCATGCCCCAAACCCCTGCCCCAGGCCAGTGTGTGAATGCCACAGATGCAGGGACTGTGTGGGGTTTTTACACCCAAGAAACTGAAAACACACCCCAAGTGTCACATAGGGACATGCATTTTCCTCCTGTAAAGGTGGGACTTCAAGGAACTACGTCTAGCTTTTATCTCTTCCTTCTACAGTGATGCACTTTTAAAAATTCAAAGAGAATTGGTTTACATGGACTTAAAAAGAAGTCAAGGGAAAGAGAATGCAAATTGACAAATTAACTTGAGCATAATCTCAATGAATCCCAAATCTGAGGGTACACATCACCCCCTTCTAGTAATGGACCAGTGCTGGAGTGGTTAAGCAGTGTGACTGAGGAAGCTCCACACTAGGTGGCTGGCAACTCAGGGGACTTCCCTGGACTAGAAGTGACTGCAGGAAGGCCCAGCTAAGAGAGGCCTCAATGGACCCCATGGGCATCACATGAGGTTGCTCTCAAACAGCACATTTTAATCGGTAACTGTTGGTGCAGCCACACAGTGGAACGGAACACATATAGATCTATGTCTGATGTAGGAAGATCTCCAGGACGAACCGTCGACTGAAGAAAGCAAGGTTTAAAGCTAGGGCTAGGGCTCACAGACCCCTCGAGTCTGTTGCACAGACTGGGTCACAAACTCTCCACGCGCAGACCAACAAGCTAGGTAATAGGAAAAAGGTCCTGGGAGCCATGGGTAAAATATTAACAGGCTTTATTCAGAACTAGGAACAGCCATCCTAGTGGCTTCCCTGAGAGTTCTGAGAAGCACCGTGGGTCAGAGCCGTTAGTCCTTCATACTCAGGTCCACAACCCAGGACACCTGGGTGCCCATATGCAATGACATTAAGTAGTAATGAGGAACACCTGAGGACATTTACAGCAAATGCTCGGCACGATTCTGAACATCTGAGGGGCCCTGACCATTTCCCTATCTTTTCCCAGCACAAGGTGAAGAACAGTGACTCCGTAATGCTGCCTTTGGTGTACGCAACAAGAAAAGTGACATACAGTCATACTTGCATGCACTGTGTAAAGAAACATTGGAAAACAACGTAAGAATGGTCCCTCCCCCCTCCATGGTGTGTGTGTCTGTGTGTGTGTGTGTGTGTGTGTGTGTGTGTGTGACAGATGGCACTGCAGTGGACAGTGGCAGAGGTAGAAGTAAGACTTCTCAAAGTATGCCTTTTTATATTGTTTCTATTTCAAATCAAATGAATTAAACTTTTTTTGGAAAACAGAAACAAAAACATCTTCCACTGGCACGGTTTAAGTAGGATATGAATGCAATTCACATAGAATTAACTAAGCCATTAAAATCTCTCATATCTGGGTTCAAGTATAGGCTTTGCCTTGTATTAGCCGTGTGACTTTGGTCAAGTCACATAAGCCTGTGACAGTTTGGCTTCAGTACCTTTAAAATGGATACAGCAACACTCACCCTCAGTGCTATTGCCAGAGTTAAATGAGGTAATGTACCTGGCCCATAGTGTGTATTCAATACGTCATGCTATGATCTGAATGTGGGGTTGAAGCTGCCGCAGAGAGTGTCACTGTGGCAATGCCTACTGGAGCCGTGGGAGTGGAACCACCATCGAGACCCCAGATCTGTAGAGCCACCAGTGTGCAGCACCAGCCTGGGAAAGCTATGGACACCAGACTCCAACCTGTGCAAGCAGCCCCATGGGCTGCACCCAGCAAAGCCATGGGGGTGGGGCTGCCTGAGGCCTTGGGGGCCCCACCCCAGTGTGTCTAGGAGGTGGCACATGGAGCCAAAAGAGATTATTCTCTAGCTTTAAGATTCTTTGTCTGCCCTGCTGGGTTCCGGACTTGCTTGGCTCCTGTTACTCTTATCTTCTGGTCCATTTTCCCCTTTTGAAATGGGACTGTGTACCTCGGGCATGTACCACCATTGTGTCTTGGAGGAAGAGAGCTTGTTTTGATATCACAGGCTCATAGATAAGCCTTCTGGACTTTGTGGAGTTCTGAGTTGGTGCCAGAATGAGTTAAGACTTTGGGGCTAAGGGGATGGAATCAGTGTATTTGTACATAAAAAGGACATGAGTTTTTTTTGGGGGGGGACAGGTGGGATGCTACAGTTAGAATGTTTCTCTCTCTGAAACTCACATTGAAACTCAGTCCCCCACATGGCAGGATTGAGAGGTGGGGCTTTTAACAGGTGACCAGATCTTGAGGGCTCTGAATTCATGAGTGGATTGATCCATTCATGGATTAATACATTAATGGGTTAATGGGATATCATGGGAGTGGGACCGGAGGCTTTCTAAGAAGAGGAAGAGAGACGTGGGCTAGCACAGCCAGCCCCTCAGCACGTGATGCCCCACACTGCCTCAGGACTCTGCAGAGAGTCCCCACCAGGAAGATGGCCCTGGCCAGATGTGGCTCCTCAACTGTGGACTTCCCAGACTCCAGAACTGTACGAAATAAACCTCTTTTCTTTATAAATTACCCAGTTTCAGGTATTCTGTAATAAACAGCAAAAAACATGGTGATGATAGTTCAGAGACCTCTCATACTCTGGTGCTGTTTCAAGCTCCTTCAACACGAAGTACAATGCAGGGTTCGTCGGGTGTCCCTGGGTCGGTCCTGTCTTTCTCTAATAAGTATGGTGGCTTATTTTGCCTTTCATTACCAGGCACTTTGTATGCGCTGTAGGATTTCATTTTCTGGGCATGTTAACTACAGAATGTTGAGCGCTTTCTCCATGTGGGTTCTGCTGTTTCCTTTGGTCAGATGGCAGGATCAGTAGAGGCGGGGTGTGAATCCAGGGCTGCCTCACGCCACAGCTCATGATCCTTCCTCCATGTGCTACCTCCTATTTCATTTTAATGTCAAACAGTTGCAGTCCAAGCCCCACTTGGCCAACTCTGCAGGGACCATTACTAATTTTTCCATAGGTTTTGAACCTCTTCACATGACCTCCTGTCCTTCACATGGTTTCATTCCAGCAGGAAATGAGTCTTCAGCTTTGGGCTGCTCACTCACCTATCTTCTGGCACATTTCCCTACAAATTCTTCCATCAAATGTTTTCACAAATGGGCATCACTCACCCATGCCTGGCTTCTTGACTCCCTGCCTTCAGCCTGACTCTGCTCCAATTCCTGGCTCTCTATAAAGCTGTGTAATCTCTAGAAATGGCAGCTCTGATTGCACCTTGTTCAAAACCGTGCAGTGACCCCCTCTGCCCTTGGCAGCAAGTTCAGACATGTTGGTGTGCTGGTACAATGTTCATGAGGCTCTCCAGCCTCAGTCCCAAACCTACACAGACTCCCAAATGTACAAAATGTCTTTCAGTTCCCTGAATGTGCTGGTCCATCTTGTCTCCCAGACATTTACACAAGCTCTTCCCCGAATCTTCCGATTCTGCTCATTTCCATTCTTACATGGTGTCATGATTAATTTAATGTATCAGCTTGATTGGGTCACCAGTGCCCAGATATTTGGTCAAACATTACTGTGGATGTGTCTGTGAGTGTTTCTGAATGAGATTAACGTGTGAATCAGAGACTGAGTACAGCTGATAGCTCTCCCCAGTGTGGGCATCTGCTCTCCTGGTTCTCAGGCTCTCAGACTCAGACTAGAACTTACACCACCAGCTCTCCTGGGTCTCCAGCTTGCTGACTGCAGATCTTGGGACTTGTCAGCCTCTATAGTCACATGAGCCAATTCCTTATAATAAATCAATCCTTTTCTCTCTTTCTCTCACCCTCTCTCTCTCTCTCCACACACACACACACACACACACACACACACACACACACACACACACACACACACACACACACACACACACACACCCCTCTGTTGGTTCTGTTTCTCTGGGGAACCCTGACCAACCCTCCTGGGCAGCTCATATTGAGGCTTTAGTTCGTATGTCCTCAGGAGGCTGTCTCTCGTCTGGCTGCCCCCCGACGAGGCCGCCTGTCATGCCTTCATCTCCCAGCACAGTATGTGGTACACAGCCCTGGAGTGGCCTGGCTACTTGTCCTGTGTTCCTGCCAGATTATGAAGTCTGGGTGGGTAGAACCATGCTAGCCCTGTCTACCCTTTTACCTTACACTTTTCCAACAAGCATTCCATAAGTACGGATTGAATCAATTAATTTGAATGATATCCCTTGCACATTTTGAAAGCAAATGGCACGAATCACTACGCTGGCAACTGTGTCATCCCTTGAAGTCTTTACAGTGTGTCATCTCTTGAATAGATCCCTTTTGCTCAGTTTAAGTTAAAGGATTTGATTTTAGAAAGTACCTAATTAGTGGCAGGACTGACTCTGAAATGTAGATCTGGTCCCTGGACCACTAGGCTCAGGGTGGCCGTCGGTGGGACAGGAGGTGGGGGATGTCAAGGCAGGACTATGTGGGCTCATAGCCTGCTCAACCCCAGATCTGTCTTCCCTTAAGGAGAGGTGATAATAAAACTTAGCCACAGGGAACTGTGGTGAGATTATAAAGGAGCCTGAT
Source organism: Galeopterus variegatus (assembly GCF_000696425.1). NCBI lineage: Eukaryota > Metazoa > Chordata > Mammalia > Dermoptera > Cynocephalidae > Galeopterus > Galeopterus variegatus. The sequence goes on along the minus strand of NW_007739584.1, from coordinate 13,592 downwards.
GCTTGGATAATGCCACTACATTCTCATTATATTCAGACCAATGTTCTGCTGAGAGTGGGTGGGGCAAAGAGCTCAGCATGGACTTTGGGCATAACTGGGTGGTGGCAGCCTGTTATGCTGACACTAATGAAAGAGGCTAACATCTTTCAGCAGCTGTGAATGGGAACAGGAGTACAGATTAGACCCTCTGGCATGCCCTAGTGTTATGGTAATGGGGTCATTACCAGACTTCTGCTTGCTCTGGCTGCCTGGGCTCAGCCTTCTGGGTCACTGGCCCAGGAATGCTATCTGTCCCCCTAGGGCACATTTTATTACTACATTCACAGGGCTTCAGACCCCCTCTCTTCTGCTGCTGCCTTGTGGCTAAAACCTCCAGGGGCTACGTATATCAGGGGAAGTGTTTCTCCTCAAACCCCCAGGAAGCATTTTCTTGGCAATAATGTTCAGTAATTGGTTTTGAGGATGTGATTTGATTGAACAGTGTCCACCAATCTAAAAGGACAGCATTCTATTCCCCACATTTTGGCACCAATTACACTCATCTCTGGGGGGATAAAGTGGGGAGAGTCAATTCACTTCAGGCAAGAGCGTAAAAAATTAACACATTCACAGGGCCTTGGTGAAGCAGTTTTCATGCTTCAGACAATATCTGCTGTTCCCATAAATGCTTGTAAATAGTCTTAGAAGTTTTTGCCCCAATTAATACAGAATTTTTAAAAAATCAATTCTTCTAAAATGTATTCTGGATTTCATAATATCTAGTTTGAAGTAAATATTTTACTTTTAATAGAAATTGATACATCTCACAAAACAACACAACCCTGATGTGCAAACGTGTTAGCTAATACATAATCTAAGGCACTATAAATGCAACATCATTCAAAGCAGAAGCTGG
>NW_007739584.1:7927-9589 GCF_000696425.1 Galeopterus variegatus | reverse complement strand
CGGCAACAGGATCGCAACCCTTGGTGTTGCGCCCGCACCTCGCTCAGCCAGTGAGCGGCCGCTCTGTATGTGGGATCTGAACCCTCGGTGGGAGCGCCACCGCGCTCCCAAGTGGCGCACTGTACCGAGTGCGCCACTGGGCCGGCCCTCATGTAGAGGATATTAATAAAGAAAGAGAAATTATGAAAAAGAGCCAAATGGAAATTATGAAGTTGAAAAGTACAATAACTGAAATTTAAACACACTAGAGGGGCCCCCAAATACGTATAAACTGGCAGGAGAAAGAAAGGGCAAACTTGATTGATAGAGGTCATGCAAGCTGAAGAACAGAGAAAAACAGAATAAAGAAAAGTGAACAGAGCCTCAGAGAAAAGTGGGGTGCTATAAAGCACACCAGAATAGATATTATGGAAATATGAGAGGAGAGACAGAAAGAAGAAGAAAAAAATATTCAGATAAATAATGGTTGAAACTTCCCAAATTTATTGAAAAAACAATAATCATCAAAGAAGCTTAACAAATTCCAAGTAGGATAAACTCAAGGAGATCCAAACAAAGACACATAATAATAAAAATGCTTAAAGTCAAAGACAAGGAGAAAACCTTAAAAGCAGCAGGAGAAAAATGATGCACCATAAAAGGTAGCATTAATAAGTCTACAGTTGGTTTCTTGGCAGAAACAATGGAGCACAGAAAGCAGTGGGATAATATATTCAGTGCTGAAAGAAAAAAAAGAACTGTTAATCTTATATACAGCAGAGATGTAATCAAAAACTAAAGGCAAAATAAAGACTTTTCCAGATGAACAAAAACTGTGATCGTTTGATGCTAGCTGACCCACCTTATGAGAAATACTAATGGAAGTTCTTCAGATTGAAAACAAGTTACCCCAGACTATAATGTCAGCCTGCATGAATAAACACAGTCTATAATATGGATGAACCTTGGAAGCATTATGCTAAGTGAAATAAGCTAGTCACAAATAGACAAATATCACGTGATTCCACTTATATGAGGTCCCTAGAGTAGTCAGAATCATTGAGAAGAAAGGAGCATGGTGGTTGCCAGGGGATGCAGGGAAAGGGTAATGAGGAGTGTTTAATGGGGACAGAGTTTCAGTTTGGGAAGATGGAAGAGCTCTGGAGATGAATGGTGGTGATGGCTGCATGACACTGTTAATGTACTTAATGCCACAGGACTGAACACTTAAAAATATTTAACACGGTAAATTTTATGTTATGTATATTTTACTACCAAAAAAAGAGAACAAATTGTAATTACAGGGAAAGAGATAAACAGAAAACATTGCTGGCTTACACCTTCTACACAGTCACTGCTCCTGCTGACAGTAGTGAGTACTGGTTCCCACCAATCCTTAGAATGAGCACCTCAGAGTATTATTTTATTTTCAGGCTTTGGCTTTATAAAATCAATACCATGAATTGAATCCCTCTTTTCCCTTCAACCTCTCATTTTCCTATTATTAAAACAAACAAACAAACAAACCATGTTTCCTTAGTACCTAACTGAATTATAAATGCTATAAATGCTTCCCCTAAACACCAGGGAGATAATACTAGCTGCTCAAGGCTGCTTTTATTGAGCTCTGGTTAGCAATTTCCTCTGTCTCTACAGAAAAAAACACAGAAATTCTGTGTTAAG
>NW_007739584.1:5794-7404 GCF_000696425.1 Galeopterus variegatus | reverse complement strand
GAGCTCTGGTTAGCAATTTCCTCTGTCTCTACAGAAAAAAACACAGAAATTCTGTGTTAAGTCTTCAATTCTAATCCCTTTCCCAGTGTTATAAAAAAGTGAAACTGCAATAAACAACCCTAATAAAGGCTAATACCCGAGGAGAAGTCAGGCAACCCAGGCTGGATCCATACAAAGGGAATACATGTAATCATAAATGTGAGAAGTAGTCTGATGTAGTGGAAAGAGCAAAGGATTTGAAATCAAACAAATAAAAAAGGAGTAAAAAATAATTAAGGATATTAAAATGCTACATTAAGAAATATCCACTCAATACTAAAGAAAGTAGTAAAGGAGAAATAGAAAGACAAAATAGCCATGAGATATATAAAAACAAAGACATAAAATTGCAGACATAAATCTAACTATATTAACAATAACATTAAATGTAAAAGGGTTAATAATCTAACCAAAAGGCAGAGATTGTCGGCCTAGTTAAAAAACATGATCCAACTATGTGCTGCATACAAGAGATACATTTTTAGATTGAAGAATAAAAATAGATTTACAGTAAAAAGATGAAAAAGATAATGTTATATAAATATCCACTACAGGAAAACTAGACTGACTAGATTAATATCAGACAAAACAGACTTTAACACACAAAAAAATGTTACTAGGGATATAGAGGGGCACTTTACAATGATAAAAGGGTCAATCCATCAGGAAGATATAATAATTATAAAGATATGTGCATCTAACAACAGAGAACCAAGATATATGAAGCAAAACCTGGTCAACATGAAAGAAGAAATAGACAATGAATAATGAATAAAAACAAAGATTTAACTTACCAAAATTTACAGGATATAGCTAAAGCAGTGCTTAGGAAAAACATTTATATCAGTAAATGCCTATATTAATAAAGAAGAAAGATCTCAAATCAATAACCTCATCTTCACCTTAAGACATTGAACAAAGAATAGCAAACTAAACCTAAAGCAAGTAGAAAGAAGAAAATTATAGATTAGGGTGGGAATTAATAAAACAGAGAATGTAAAAACAATGGAAAAATCAATGAAATAAAAACCTGGTTCACAAATATCTATAGCAGCATTACTTATAATAGCCAAAAAGCAGAAATAACCCAATGTCCATCAATGGAAGAATAAGTAGAAAAAATATGGTATATACATATAATGAAATATTATCTGGCCATAAAAAGAAATGAAGTCCTAACACATGCTACAACATGGATAAACCTTGAAAAAATTATGCCAAATAAAAGAAGTCAGTCACAAAAGACCACATATTATATGATCTCATTCATGTGAAAGTTCAGAATAAGGAAATCTATAAAGATGGAAGATGGTTGCTTGGGGTGGGGGAAGGGCAATAGGAAAGGGATAGAGTGCGTGAGAGCTAAAAGGCATGGGTTTCTTTTTAAAATAATAAAAAAGTTCTAGGCTAAAGCTCAGGGGAAGAGGAGGAGAGACCTATGGAGTTCATGATGGCAGGAAAAGCCACAATGAGAGAAAGAAAGGATCTCCCTCAAGTTTGAATCCTGGCTGCTTCCAGGCTGGAGCTGCTGAGCACACAGAGCAGGAGCTGGCAAAAGCTGCAGCTGTGCC
>NW_007739584.1:3654-4274 GCF_000696425.1 Galeopterus variegatus | reverse complement strand
TCCCTTCTCCCCCTGCCCCCAACTGCCTGCAACATCTTAGAATGTAAAATAAATAAATAAACAACAACAAAAAGATAACCCCCCCACACACAAAATTTCTAAATTGACTGTGGCAACAGTTGGTTGCACATACCTGTGAATATGTCAAAAACTACAGAATTGCACATTTTGCACTGGTGAATTGTACAGTATGTGAGTAATATCTCAATAAGGCTGTTTTTACAAAAATGCTCACATCACATTTTGACTCCTGACATTGGCACCTGTACAATGTGTCCTTCTCTTTTACCATTTTTTGGGTAACATACAGAGTGTAATAGACTTTGGGGGAAAAACTTGAAATGCCATTTATTGCCCANGTTCTGATTTTAACTAGTAAATGTCTCACATCACCAAAGAACACCTATAACACCTAGAATGACCAGAAGCCCACTGGGCTCCCAAGCCAGAGAGCAGAGAGGGCTGAGAGCTTCAGCCATGCCCTCTGACATCAGCAACCAGCCCAGCTACTACCACCGAGCTGCCAAAGGTAGCACCTTGGGCTCCCAAGATGGGATGTTGGGCCACCAAGGGCTGAGGGCCTAGGACCTTGGCCATACCCCCTCAACACCCAAAACCAG
>NW_007739584.1:0-310 GCF_000696425.1 Galeopterus variegatus | reverse complement strand
AACAATGTTACTGTGGTGTGGATGGAATAAACTTCAAGATACTTATCCCCCTTTGTCTTAATTCTGTGTTCACTAAACAAACTTGCAATTACGATTCTGACTTCCCAGATATCTCAGTATCAGGACAGAGGTGGCCATGGATGGTGGACAGGAATATTCAGGTTGCTAAAGAGGGATTATTGCCATTATAAGTCAATAAGTTCGTGTTCTGATGAATACACAAGGTAGCAGTTATTATGTAGGTCAATTGATAAAGCTCAATTTCTGATCCTGCAAAGCTAAGGATAGGGATTGAACTGGAGTCAAAGTC
>NW_007739583.1:32460-35344 GCF_000696425.1 Galeopterus variegatus | reverse complement strand
GGGAGCGCCACCGCACTCCCAAGCAGCGCACTGTAGCAGTGCGCCACCGGGCCGGCCCATTCTCTTTGTGATTCTGAGCAAGCTACTTAGCCACTCTTAGCCTCAGTTTCATCCATAAGGTGAAGACAATATACATATTTCATGGAGTTGTTGTAAGGATTTAATTGAAGTGACTAGTTCATGGGGGGCTTGAGTATCTAATTCTTCCAGGAACCTTTCCTATCTGACCTTCTTGGTTTCTCTAGCATCTAGACAGTACTGGTATATGTTTGTTAGGTGCTCAGTAAACACTGAACACTTGGGTGGGCAAATGATGAAAACATGACTAGCATGCCTTGAATTTGAGCTCTGTCCACTCTGTGTGTTCATGCCCTGTGCAAGACCACCTTATCACCTGCTGTGGCTTCTTTCTGTTGTTAGTCATCTTTGTGCACCTGTATGCCCTGTCCTATACCAAGCAGACATCACAAAAGATGAGAATTATGTCTCCTTCCTCTCCTCTCTTGTGTAAGGCCTTGTCCTCAGCTGCTTCTGATGGTGATGGCTGCACCTACATAAAAGACATCAAACCAGGGACTGTTTGGCCTTCTCATTGGATTGTCTGGCATCTGGCCCCTTTTCCTGGAATCTGGCTTCTTGACTCTGGTGCCTCATACTCTGAGTTTAGGCATTGTAACTCCCCCAGCTTTTATATGTCATGGAGGCAGCTACAAGGGAAGAATGGTTTGCTCTTTATACCTGCGTGGGAGAGAGATGTCAACTACACGTTAACATCTGGGGAATGGGGCTTGATTGTGCTAGAAAGCTACAGGCCTCACTCTTAGAAAATTCTTAATTTAGTGCTCTGGGCAAAAAACAAATCAAGTATAAGCCTTAAGCAAGTAAAATGCCACCAGAATGGAAGAGATATTGTAATTACCAAGTTGAATCACACTGATGAACAAAAGACATGTTATCTAGGATGTGTTAACTACAGTATTTAAATTGTCTTCAACAGTGTAAGGAGGTGGGTGAAGAGGACCCTCCTGCCTGCTGTCCTGACAGTTGGGTGGTACACAGGAGGCTGTTATGTAGCTTTCTGCCATGTACCAGGCTGTTTCCACAAATGATTTGAGTCAACTTGGTCTTTAGCCCAGTAAATTAGCTTGGCCTTGATTTAACTCACAATCTAAGGTACAAGCTAGAACTTTCCTGTCTCTTACTGCAGAGGCTTTTCCAGTCCAATGCTGTCTTCCGAAGAAAGCACGGATATGAGAAAGAAAGATTTCTACCTGCTTCCAGGGAGAAGTTTCCGAGCTAAAGTTCTGCTTCTTGGGGGCAAAGTTTAGATCTCCCCTTATGGAGTCTTTCTTTGGTTGTGTTATATTCTATTTCTCATGTATAGGAAAGGACCTGACTTGGATCAGAAGAATTGGATTTGAATTATACTTCTGCTGCTTAGTAGTACCTTAGATAACTCATTTTAGCTTTCTGAATCCCAGTTTTCCTTTATGAAAAATGTAGACAATAATACTTAATTTTCTATGTTTTTTTGTTTTGTTTTGTTTGTTTGAGTGTTTCACTTCTGGAAAGCTGATGGTTTTAGGGAGAACAAAAGAAAGTGTTCTCTGAAATATTAAGTACACAAATATAAAGATTTCTTTTTGTTTATCTTGGTTGGGATTCATTTAGAGTATAAGAATTCATATGTTCTGGAATTTTTCAGCCATTATTTCTTTAAATATTGCCTCTGCCACACTCTCTCTCTATTCCTCTTCTGAAACTCTGATTAAATTTTAGACCTTCTCATTCTAGCCTTCAGGTCTATTAACTTCTGTTCTGTATTTTCCATCTTTTGATCCTTTCCACATTAAACTGGAACCCCAAAGGATTCGTTGTAAGGAAGAACTAAACAAGAACTAAACCTGCATCCTCAAGCCAGTACTGCAGGAACGGTTACAATAGCTGAGTGGACCAAGGCAAAAATTTGGTAAAAGAAAAACACTTGGTATTTGTTGCCAGAGTTCTCATCACCCAGGTGATCTAGGGACCTCAAGCCATGAGCTTACTTTAAGGTATTCCAAACTGGCAGGGTCTTCAAGCACCTGGCAGAAACAAATGCAAACCCTCTCTAGAGGAAGGCATATGAATTCCTCACAAATAACTTTTCAAGAAAATGAGCAGCTCATAGTAAAAAATGACTACACACACAAGGAAATAAGCTTTCATTAGTGAGAACCATGAAAACAGACAACAGAGGAGGGCTTGCAAAGATTTCTGAAATTGGAATTACCAGACACAGTTTATAAAGCAAGTATATATACTATATTTAAAGAAATAAAAGACAAGATTGAACGTATTCATAAAATAGGGAACTATAAGGGCTAGCTCACTTGGTTAGAGCATGGTGCTGATAACGCCAAGGTCAGGGGTTTGGACTCCATACCAGCCAGCCACAAAAAAAAAAAAGAAGAGGAGGAGGAAGAAGAGAAAGGAAAGAAACAGCAATCAAACATTCAGGGCAGCTGTGCATGGTAAGTTCATGCCATTTCATCTTTTTACATAGCTGTGTCTTGATTCTATCACCATGTATTTATATGTATGTGTGCACATGTGTGTGTGCACACATGGGGAATAAACACTGTGTTAGAAAGAAGGGACAATGTTTATGGAAAATGAATCAGATTATCCCTCCATGCTGTCCCTAGCCACACCTGAGCTTAAACCAGCCTCATACCGGATGAAAATGTCAGAAGAATGAGAACAAGTATACATTTTTTGCAACATAGCAACTGGTGCAATGTTGATTTTATCTTTGTAAAATTCTGAAACAATTTTACAAATTTTTCCTGCAATATGCTTCATACATATGTATACTATATATATATATATATATATATATATA